>NC_052505.1:62209580-62383796 GCF_014356525.2 Nilaparvata lugens
TCAGGTTTTTATAATATCGAAAGAAATTTATCCGGTTTTGCAGTTCTCCCAGTGAGTGATACAAAGACATCACAGTGCAAAGCTCAGAGTAACATGGTTATCATTAAAACTTTTTATACAACTGTTTGAAATAATTTACTTGTGAGCCGTCCAATTAGATTTCGTATTACTACTCTTGACTACTATGACTACAATCCAAGTAGTCTAATCCTCAATTCTATCATCCCCTCCCAACCGAACGGTCTTTTACTGTAATTACATTTTCTGGATTTGTTTCTCAATTTACTGGCTTAGAATACACCATTCCACAAATATTTGTCAGGGAATAACCCTCAACCCTATCTTGAATGAAGAACTCTGAACCCTTTTGTCTACTTGTTTCATTCTCTTGATATCTGTAATAAATATTTTAGGAAATCCATAATCGAAGAAAGTAATTATTCGCTCTATTATAGATGAGAGGAAATTTCTTGCGGGCTTCAAAAAAATCCTTGTTGGATATTTATAGAGTAGCGTGAACTTTCCTATGAAAAAAGTTCAATCTGTATGAAGCAGATTGGTTTTTTGTGGGTCTGTTCGAAGATTATTTTTGATCTCTTTCATCAATCAACTTCAAATTATTAACTCATATTCTTTCAACCATTATACAGATCAAGTTCCTTGGCCATCGAAATTTACACACTCCTTCGTCCTTTTGGAGAATATAACAGGATAACATTAAAAGTGCATAAGAAATGAAATTGTAGTCACTTATCATCTAGCTAACTGCTGATTTTTTTGGGATTTTCCACACACACTGTCTGTCGTTTTGCGCCGTCTTAAGATTTCAGCTGTCTGTCTTGAATTTCGTTTCGTAGGAAACTCCACGCTCGATGGGTTCTTAGGAAAGTCCACGTAGCCATTTCTATAGTGGAATTTTCAACTAGTAGGGTTATACTCGAAGAGGCCCGTTGTGATGGGCCTTTTTTATACAAAATTTCAAAAAAAAAATTAGTGGCCAAAGCTTAACTCTGTTGTAGGTCAATGATCTACTGTTGATCTGTAGAAGCAAATCCTGTCATGTCAAAATACGAGCTCCCCTTTTCTTTATGAATCGTCAGTCAGGGCGCGGGACAAATATGAATTTTCGATCCTGGCCCTAGGCCGGGCCCCCCGCGCCACGGGTCAGCGGGGGTGTTCGCTACAACACTACGCAGCTCTCACTGCTCTAAACTGGCCACTTGAAATGATTGTTGGAACAAACATGAGTCGAATAATCAATATGGCTGCTGTCCTAATCTCTTTCATAGCTGAGTACACAGCACTTGCCTCATATCGATTAACCGAACAAGGTGCACAATGCTGGTGGAATTCAACAACAAAGCTTTGTATGCATGTTAGAACTGATCCCAATTCTGTAGCCTTCTCTGTCAACAAACTGGAATATTGCTACCCGCCAACTGCACTCCGTAGAAAATGTTTTTTCACAAAATATTCATATGAAAACCTGTGTAGGCGGTTTCCGATAAATTAAGAAGACTGGCTTTGTTGTGTTGTTATTAAAATCTCTTTTGCAATAATATTGGTGTGTTCGCGGTACTGCCTTTGATGAAAGGGTGACTTGAGAACAGCACCATTCACTGGCAATTAAGAGCTTCAAAATCACTTGCAGATGTTTCATAATCCATCAAACACACTCAGGTGTGTTTGCCACTCCTTGACTCTATAGATGTTGGCTAGTATTCTTGAAGTCTGTCTATTCGGATCAGTTGTAAAATTAACATACAGACTTGATTGGTGTACTGATTATTCTGAGGATCAGTAAGAATGTGTGATCAGGAGCGCTGAAAATGTTTATATCTGTTTGTTAGAAATGGCCTCCAATGAGAATTACTCTATACTGTTACCATTCTTCATAAATGATATCAATGATGCCCATTCAACCAATGCCGAGAGTTGAAAGTGAATCGCGCTGTAGGGTGTATTGAAATTAATCTTATTTTCATCCAGTCTTATTTTGAAATAAAAAATGATGTAAATAATATTGAGCTTATAACATTCACAATGAACTGAATGTTGTTTATTGAATTTGAAATTGTTTATGAAATGTGTGAAAAGCTCTATTTTCAATATTAAATGACTGTTTTCACATTAGCTGAAATGTCCAATACTAACAACCAATGACTACTCAGTGCAAACCATAAAGTTATTATATTGAAGAATTTACATTTTCAAGAACATACTAATTATAAGTAGCTCTAAACATTAAAGTGATTAGACAGTACTATACTCTCTTATACGAGTACATAAGAATGCAATTACATTCTATACTCTGATTATCACACAGTACTTAGTATTATTCCGTGTAATATCCTTTGTACTTATTCTTGTACTATATAGATATTTGTATTGATTTCTTTCAGACTAGTTCAACAACATTATCAATAGATGAGAAGTAATAATGCATAATGTACTTGATTCTCTTCGAATCTGTAGCTTGATCTACAGTCGATCAACAATTAACTATTTTTGACGATAGGAATAACTTGGGAAATTTGATAGCTTTCTCATTATAATTATTGGAGAGTAGTTTGAAACAACAACTATGTAATAATATCAATTTGATCATCATTCAATTGGTGCCGTGATTCAGTACACTGTGTCGATCATGATCTACTCAATTCAATTATGACCACATAGTTGTTTTTCAAATACTGTATTTGGAATGTAGTCAACATAGACTTCATTTGAAAAAAATGAAAAACCAAATAAATGTTCTATACACTATACAATAAATTTACAGTGTTTTATTTCAATCTTGATATCCAGATTGTCAACAGTGATAAATAGAGTGTAATTTGACTGATTAAACAAAACTCTTATAATTATCTATTAGTCGATCAACATTGATTTATTGCACTATCTCTCTTTCTTTCCATCAACAAAGATTCCACTAATAAGTTCATGTAAAATAAAATATTTGATTATTGTGGAAGGTATATTTGAGATAATATTGTGATCAGCTACGATAAAGTTTGATTATGTGAAAGGCGAGGGAGTTTATCGGATGACTGGATGACTTTGTGAACTGACTGGAATAACTCTGGCATATCGATCTTGTTAAATAAAGAACTGTTATGCAGGAAGTACGCGTTAAAATAATAGCTGGCCAACTGAATCAACTAACCTAAAAATTCAATAACTTTTCTTCATCAGTTCTATAGATAGAATGAATTGAAATTCGAATTTGAAAAGTTTGTTTGACATTCTGACTCTATGTTCTTGTATCAACGTTGTCAATTCTTCCAGTATCAAAAGGGTAGGTCTCCCCTCGCCATTTAGATTATACAAATATATTCGCAATGTATACAATATTTCATTGTCTTTAATACTGGTAGGAAAACATAAATAGAATTGCGTGAGCTTTTTTGACAAACATCTTTCGTGTTGTGGATTATTTCCGATTGTAAAAGAAAGGCGAGGCCGAACGATTTTATGTGAATTATGGATTGTTATGTTTCTCTGTTTAAAAAATTGTGTCATCTCCATTTTAAACCTACAAAACCTAGTATGATTTTTAGTTGTAGTTCAATTTTTTTAGAACGTCCCCTGCGGCATTTGACAAAAATCATGTTTGCGTTTCACTGTGTTTGAAGATTGAAAAATGTGTTGAGAATTGCGTGATTTAGAACAGGCCCACACCACACCTTCTAACGTTACTTACAACTTGAAGAATTTTAAAGAACCAACTAGTTTTCTATTTTTGAACAAGTATCTGTTTCTCAATATTTCAAGATGCTCTTCCTTGACTGTGAATGACGGACATTTTCCCAATCCTATTACTATAATTTATTCAATGTTCCTCAGTTCTAGAGCTCCACAGTGAATCTGTTTTATCGTTGAATGAAGAGCATGTTGAAATTTAGTGAATTCTGATACGTATAGATATAATTACTTTTTGTGTAGATGTAATTACTTTTAGTATTCATATGCAAAGTACTATACTTTCACAGTATAATATGAGGATCATAATACAGTCATCATACAAGTAATAGGACATTCGATGCATTAATTTGAGTTCATTACTGTAACAGTATACTGTACTTTAAATTGAAAAATTGCTTTGTAGACTCATTAGCCTTTATAAATGTTTCAATTTTGTGAATGATTATTAATTGTCTAACCTGAGCAATTATGGAAGATTTAGTACTTGATCTTATAAAATTATTCTATCATATTAGTTTATAATAAAATTTGATTTTTGGATAAGATCCTTTATTCTAAGGTACTTCATATAGAATACTTTTGAAATTTGTGTGGCAAACGTTATGTGGTATTTGTTGATACCAATCAATTACTTTACTTTCAATATTTGAGATTTTTTTAATAGTGAAATATGCTTCAAACTGTAAGGTGTCAGCATTGGTTGAATTGGATAAATTTATGGTATTGTTATTCATGAGCAATAATGACAGTGACAAACATCTCACTTTACAAACATCTTCCTCATCATTGTATTATTGTTTCAGAGGTGTTTTATGTTAATTAAGTTATTAATATATTTAACTCCCAGCTAAACTCGATCATTAGTATCAACTTCCCTTTTAAGTAAGTCGCGTTAAATCAACGTGGAGCAACTGATGTCTTAGGAGTTTTACTGATTTAGTTTGAGTGTTCTCGGCCGCGATTTGCTATGAAGTCAGAGAGCTTTTTGTAATTATAAAGTTTTGATTTTGTTTCTGTTGGACGTCTTCACCATTCCTATTTGATCAGTTGTTTGCTGATTTGTGAGTAGTCAGCACGCTCTCTTCGTTCCAAGTGAGGGATGAGGATGATGACGTCACTGACACGTGGTTGCGGTGTGGGGATGGTGCCAGTGCCAGTGTGCATGCGCATGCGTGAATGTTGCTGTGCGGTACAAAGCACAGAGCACAGTAGTGTCGCTATTCACTTCGATCTGTCAGCAACGCTTCCAATGCTGACAGTTTGAAGTGAATCTACCGCTGTATTCCCAAATATCAGTGACCGTGAAAGTGACCGTACCAGTGAAAATATAATTTCCATGAGTTCTCATTGGACTGTCCCCACTCAGTACTGGATAGCTGGTATGAATAATCCCATTTGAACTTATGAGATTAATATTGTCACTTTTCTGGCCACTTCCACTGTCAGTGATGTGTGGGAATCCAGCTTTAAATAACACTGACACTTCAACTGATACTGACAGTTTAAAGATGGCAACTAATTGTGATACAGAAATTGGAAGTGAATCTCACTAAATGAAACGAAGCGACTTCTACTGGCTTTCCTAATGGATGATTTGTCACGATGAGACCATTTTCAGTCGATAACATTCTCTTGAAAACCTCAAAACCTTTTCATATAGAAACGAACCATTTACAGGATATAATTTACAATTATACAAGTGGCTTATAATCAATTCCATTGATTCCATTCAGGAACTTGATCTCAATGTCAATTAATACGCGTTGCCTCATATCTCTCGTAAACTCTCTTTCTCTCTCACTGCCTTTCTCAGTCTCTCTTTTACCAAGTTACTCTTTTCGAATACAATGGACAGTGATCCCCGATTCAAATTTTGCTGAATATTCATCGCCCTTTGCTAAAGAAGTGAACTTGTGCTACTGACATCACATCTTCTCTCCAACCCCTAGTCACCTACTCACCGATACCATATATCTATAGTGAGGCTCACTTCAATCTATCACCTTTCCTTATAATGCATCAAATTCAAACAATGCAGACAATTTGAAGTGAATACTACTATAGCTCACTTACGTTGTTCTTATGCTGTTGCGCTATAGCATTCTTATTTCTTCTTCATCATCGACGACATCAACATCGTCATCGTCGTCATTATCATCATCATCATCATCACCACCATCATCACCATCATCATCATTGTCAACATCATCATCGTCGTCATTATCATCATTATTGTCAGCATCATCATCATCATTATCATTGACAGAATCAGAATCATTATCATCATAATCATCATCACCCCCTAGCTTTTCCACCCTCTTCCTTCCTACTACCTACTGCTCTTCAAGTGCTTCCAAGTATTATACCTCCCGAGCTCATTGAGCTGGTGTATTTGCTAAGAACATGGGGCGGGCATCTTCAGCTTGAAGTGGTCCGATCACGTTCTCTTAGCCAATACACTCACTGTACTAAGATTCCCTTCAAACTGTCAGCATCCATTATAAATGGCCTGAATGCTTCACATTCAACCCATGCTGACAGTTGTGAGTGAAGTGCCGGAGTCCATTTTGTGCGCGATCTAATAACCCTCTCACATAGAAATGAAAAGGTCGCCGTCGCCACTCGACATTTTGAGATCGTATCCCAGCCCCAGCTCTGATTTGAAATGGAATGAAACCTGATCTATAAATGGCGTTCAAATTTTGAAACGAACAGCCAATTCCGAAGATTCACGTTCCAATCAGAGACTGGAAGGACCAGTACACTGATCTGTTGATTTATTCTTTTCAGAACCATTGAGTACATTGAGTACCTCCTTGCACCAACTAGGCCAAGCGCACACAGTGTGACTGTGTTCACAACTACTGATGCGAACTGGTCTGAGATGGTCAAAAACAGTTGTGTCGTTAGCGCCTTCACACATAAATACATTGCCAAGGTTGCGTGCGCAACCGATTCCCAACTGGTTTGCAACAGCAGTTGTTAAACAGTCACACCGTGTGTGCTCGGCCTTAGCATCGTTTTATAAAATTATATAAATAATTGAAAAATTTCAAATTTATAATTGAATAAATCGATTGAAGAAAGTTAATTGTAATGGTAATGCCAGGAATATTACACTCTTTATTCAACTAAGTTTATATACTGCACAGTTGACTCAAAATGGCTAAAAATATTACGTAGGCTATTTGTATTACTCCACTGATATGAGAACCTGATAAAGTAGTGAAGACTGATGATAATACTGTAAGATCCACTTCAAACTTTCAACATTCCTTATAAAAAATAACATCAATAATGCTAAGCATCATCCAACCAATGCCGACACTCCGAAGTGAATGCTACTATAGTTTGTCTTGTTCATGTGGCCCGGTTACACAAATGTCCATCAAATTAATCCCTGATTAAGTCGCAACCTTTTCTATAATTGGTTTGCATGGCATTCAATCGTCATTTAATCACGGTTAAATTCAATAGAAGAACGTGCAATCAAAAGTTGAAGTTGACGTTCTTTCTTCTACATGAATATCACAGTGCACAGCCGAGTTGTAAAGAGGGATTTTATTGCCTTTCCTCCGTCCATAATGCTTGCAATGTTTAAGTTCAAAAGAAAGTTCTATCTATTCCATGATTTGCAATACTGTAAAAATTAAATTCATTTTTTTCTTTCAGCAACAGTGTATGTGGTTGAAGTTAACCAAGCAAAAAGAGTAACTATTCGTTGAATTGGAGGGTTTGTGGCAATCATACACATGACTGATAGATGCGAGAAAGGCTGTTGGATTACAGGTGGTGGGGGGGGGGTTAACAACATCGGTCTCCGTCGGAATGTGAGCCAGGTTGCGCTGTTGTTGATTGGGTTTGTGGCAGCCACCGCGGATCGCAACAAATCAACTTGATGCTCAACTATTCAACATCATCCTGCTCAAATTATCAAACGAAAACTCTCGCTCTAGTGCTGTCACTCGTCTGTAAGTTCGTGAAATGTTCACTGTTGGCCGAAAAGTTTAGCAAACTCTGTTCGGGAATTTGGACTCAGAGAATGATCTCTGGCATAGGTAGTGTTTAAATCCCTCCTATCCTTCCTGTATGGTCTTTGTAGGAGGCATTCTTGTTTATTTTCATTTTGTCAATTTATTTACTTATAAATGTTGTGAAAAAATGGAGGATTTTATTTGTTTTGAAAACGGAGGAATCAAGAGTATAATTTATCCATCTGCCCTATTTGTGTTGAAAGTTGAATGTTGGTTCATTGTTAGCCTTCACCATACCAATATCTCCAAGCAATTGGTGATTGTTTTCAAACAGGAGAATATTATTGTTTTCAAAGAGAATACAAGTACAGTATTAGTTCTCAATAGTCTTCTTGAAGTGATGATCTGCAAATTGCAACGAACTGTATCCCAAATATATGCTCTATCGACTGAGTCTGTCAGAAGCATTTGAATTGATAGTATCCTAGTAGTGGCTGGTAATGTGTTAGGCGGGATGCACACCGGAGAAACGCATTTCGTGAAGCCCTCTTTCATGAAGCTTGTTTCATGCAATCCGTTTCACTCGCGCATGCATACAAAAAAAACGTTCCCTGCTTAATCTTATCAGTCGATTGCGAGCAACTTTCGTTTCACGTTTCCTGAAACTTTTTTCACGAAACGCGTTTCTCCGGTGTGCATCCCGCCTTAGACTACATTCTATAGTCACTGTACTCACTGGGTGAGTAACTTGTACTTTTGTAAACTACTTGCAGTGTGCCAAGTACTGTTTTTTAGTAATATTGCATTACTGCTTTTTCATTGAACAATTGATTTTGTTTAACAGTAATTTACAAAGCAATTCAAAAACAGTCATATTCATCTTTTCAATATTCATTTTTCTTTATAGCCTCATCGATATTATTATTAACTTTTCGATCTCTTTTTCAGGTATGTGGAAAATTATTTTGAACCGTTTTCATGGTGGTAAGTGAAGTTACTATAACAACTTAAGTCTAAATTATAAATGTATTGGCATCCTGAACATTTATACAGGGTGTTTACGAACTCCCTACCAATAATAATACTGTAGGGCATTGTTCCTGGGTAACAAACATATCCAAATATCATATTTAAATTGTCCGGAAGTCTTCAGTTACTCACACAGCGGCCAATTTGCTTTTTTCACTAATTATTTTTTTCCTTAATACTTCCTTTTTCCCCTAGTTTAATTTCGTTAAACATACGTAATTGAAACTTTGCACAAACTTAGACAAAGCTACAAAAAATTATGAAAATTTTTCAAATTCATAAAACAAAGTGTCGGCTATTTAAGATCTTGTTCCTTAAGTAACTGAAAAACAGTTGGTTTTACAAAAAAATACAAGAATAACTTTTTTTAGTAAATTTAATTACCTATTGATTGGTACCAGATATTTTGAGATTGGACCACTATTAACTAAGATATGGCCGCCTTAGTGATAGGTGACCACTAAAAGTTTGATGCAGTACAAACCAAGTCATGCTAATGGAGTCGTCTCAATGATGCATTAATATCAATTTGCATTGCATGTTGATAGTAAGCGGTTTTAGGTCATTAAACAATAAAATATCGTTACATAACCCTCTAAAGGTGGGTCACCAACCACTGAAGCTGCCATATCTCAGTTAATATTGGTTCAATATAAAAATATCTGGTACCAATTGAATTTTCTAAAAAAAGTTTTTTTGTAAAGTTTTTGTAAAACCGCCGGTTTTTGAGTTATTTAAGAATCAAAATTTTTAATGGCCGCCATTTTGTTTTATGAATTTGAATAATTATCAAAATTTTTTGTAGCTTTTTCTAGTTGTTATAAATGATTGTACAAATTTTCAATTTCGTATGTTCAACCATTATTTATAAAAAAAAAATAATAAGTGAAAAAAGCAAAATGGCCGCTGTGTGAGTAACTGAAGACTTACGGACTATTTAAATATGATATTTAGATATGTTTCTCGCCCAGGAACAATGCCCTAGAGTATTGGTAGGGAGCTCGTAAACACAATGTATAGTGTAACTAGCTTATGAACTGAGTAGTACTTATAATGACACGCATGACACTGTCTTCTGTATGAGAACAAATATTATGAACGCTTATGATCTTGAATATTAACGCTTATGAAAGATTCAAGACCCATGTTGAGTCAATCAAATATCTGATTCATATAATTATGAAAAATTCAATAAACCAGATTTATACAGGGTATCCCATCAAGGTTGTAACAGCCGTTGACCATAGATTCTACACGACATTTCAGACAAAAAATGTTCAGTAAACTTTTCTCCTATCGACCTTAGTTTTCCAGATATATCGATTTTTCTATATTTTCAGAATATGTCTACATTCGGTCATTAAATACTCAATAACTCGAAAACTACTGGTCGAAATTCAATTTCAAGGGTATTGTTGGAAAGAGAAAAACAGTTGAAACAAGATTAATGTAATTTTATTTGCTGTTAGATATTTTGTAGTTTTTTATTAGGGCATAAACTTGAAAAAATTCAAATTCAAAGACAAATTTCAAACAGTTTTTTCTCGATTTTTCTCCGGTGATTATAGTGGTTTCTATATTTCAAAAACTTCTCCATTTCATAAGCTTTAGAATGAGTATAAATTCGAAAAGGTAAGCTCCTTGATAAAGTGTTCAAAACTGCTAATATCTGGAATGAACACCTTCAAAATGAGGAAATTCACAAACAGCATGCATCTTAAGGGTGAAATCACCTTGCATTATTGTCTGTAGAATATAGCCTAGATCCTATATAAAATATTAATCATACACTTTTACAAGATCCAACAAAATTTATTTATAGAATAATAATTTAAAGTAGATGAATGACAGAATTAAAAAAACTGATGGCAATCATTCACATGATGTGTGGTTTTTTATCATTACTAGAAAAAGATCCAAGTTGTATAGGGTAGAAGTGGTAGGTTTGCATAATCTTGAAAAACCCTTCAAAATACTCCTTTTTTGAAAATTCGTAGCTCTGGAACCAAAAATGCTAAAGTCCTGCGCGAGCACTCAATCTATTGGGAATTATATTATCTTAATTTTGTAGAGAATACTTTTTCTCGAAAAACTCAAGGCTCTCGAGATTAAATAGAAATATTAAAAAAAGTCGGACATTTTAGGGGTTTTGGGGGTGAAGCCGCCCTCTGGCGTGTCATCAAATCTCAGATTCGAATTCAGCGCCCCAAAATACATATAGAACCGTCGAGGAAATTTCTTTCGGGGCTGTTTCCTGGAAAACGACCATTTGGACTATTATTGTTTCAAAACTAACTTTTGTAGTATCATAATTCTATCATTATAGCTTCACAATTCTTATTCATTATAACCATACTAACATCGACTTCGACTCAAATTGACTACAATTCTTTGTTATGCGATAGCATAGGCGGTGGCAGAAGCAATAGGATTTTAGCAGAAGGAACAGTATATAGTAAAAAGATTTGTCTAATCATGGTGTCTAATATGGATGCTACTGAATTCCTCCCCTCAAGCATTAGCCGGTTGTCACTGCTGGATCCAATACACCTCGGTATGGTAGGTTGATGGCAGTCGATCTGATTTTATTTTTGAGGATATCTCCAATAAAATGTTTCATTAATTGATGTGAATATCGACTACCATCTACCACCAGATGGAATAACTTTATAATACTAATTATGATATTCAATAATATCTGACTACTATAAAGCAAGTCGTGTCTTGCACGATTGATATGTGTCAGTAGAGAAAGTAGAGTTCGAAGGTGTAATGAAATAAATTCAGAGAAGTAAATGGACAATATAAAAATATATTACTGAAATCGTTATGAATAATCAAATAGCGAAAAGTTGAATTTGCAGATAAATTGGTTAGACAAAATGTATAAAAGAACCGATAATGAATAAATAATAATGAAATTGAATTTTAAAGTAGCAATTACTGTATAGGAATGTAATGATATTAAACTGATTAAATAAACTAAATGATAGCCCTTGAGAAGGGTCATAAAACATTCAAAAATAAGTAGGTCAAATAGGTTTGTACAAAAGTTCTGATTTGATAATATTATAAATGAATAGAAAAATTCATACCACAGGGTGAGGTTTGCCTAAGGAAATCGACCCTTCGACTAAGTACAGCGTGAATATTAAAATTTTACTTATTAAGTAGGATTTATTCATATAATTTTCGGCACCCTTAAAACTACAGTCATGACTTTTCCCAAATGACGAATTTATACGCTGTATAATTTTCGCAGAATAGCGGGGATCCCCTTTGAGATATTCGAATAACTTACTTAGCTTTTTGTTTCCGTTTTGGTAGTTGAGATATATTCGGCCGTAGAATATTTCGTACAGGCTGGATCCTTCATGCGTGGCGAAATTCGTTGATCAGACCTCACTATTCAAATTTTAGGGACTCTTTGAATGAATTTGTAAAAATTAATATCACATATCATTTTAGGAACTTTAGAACAACTTTTAAAACAAAAAAAAACAAATATTAAATTACATTAAGACAGAAATTAAAGCTTTTAAAATTTTAGTAAGGTCTGTATCCTACACGATGATTTGTAAAAATGATTTGTAAAAATCTCTCAATTTCCACCTGGGTTTCTTCTAAGAAATTATTGCTCTCCAAATTTGCATACTAATTCGGGATTGGTCAGATCCCATGACGTAACAAATACGCCAATTGAGTAGTGCAAATTGATCCAACTTTAAAGCTTTTACTGAAATAAGTTCTGTATTGTAAGTTGTTCAAAATTACCAGAAGGTTCCTTTAAAACAATATTAAAACACATAATCGCATATACAATAAATAGATTAATGAGAAAGTAATGAAGGTGGTTCAAAAGAACTCGTGCTGGCGCTAATTTTGTGAGCTTCAAATAGCTAATGCGCAGATTTGTGAAATGTAGAGCATATTTTTTTAAAAGAAAGAAAAACATAAATTGATTTAATAATGAACATGCTTGTAACATTAACAATAAATATTTTCTTTTGTTTACATTGTTTTTTATAATGATTAAATGTCAATCCGAAACTACTATATATAACCAGGACTATACAGAGGCTTTGGGGAAGAATAAAAACTTTATAAATAAATTTACCTTAACGACAACTACTATGAATTAATATTTGGGCCTATTCGGCAGACAAATTTTGATATTTAAAAAAGAAAAAAAAATATTCACAGTTGGTTGTCGCTAATAACTGCTAAGCGAGACGCCTTCTGAATTGGCAAGTTGTTGGTACAAGTAAGCTCTGGTTCATTTGGGGTTATGTAGCTGGTTTTTCCAAGCTCAAAACATTCAAACTGTCACTCAAAATGATGAACACTATAAATAAAATATGGTTTAATTAATTAGTTAAAAAAAATTATATTCGCAATTATGTAAGTACAGCCTCTATAGGTCAGATAACGGGTGTTTATCTGCCTCTGATTAGATTACGATTTGTATTTGACATTGAAAACTGTTTCCTTTACTCTGACTGTTTATAAAATTCTTTAATGAATAAATTCGGGGATGTGAAATCAATCGTTATGTCACAATTTCTATAAATTCGACTGAATACTACAATAGTTTATAAGAAACACTCTATAAACTCAACATTATTCCCCTCTTTAATTCCAGTTCATTTTCTAGTTGGTAGTTCCACTTTTGCGAGTTTATGAGAATCATTTTTGGAACCAAATATTTTAAATTAATTTCAAACTACCAGGTCATTATATGTGACAATGAGTTGAATTATTCTTCTCAGAATGGAATTAAGGCTCTTGAAGGATTAATAAAACTTCATATGTGCCTTTGTATGTATTTTTGTGTGTATATATGTTCCAATCTCCTAAGCAATGCTAATTAACAGTAGCATGATTTATTGTTCTTAAGACGAGGACTTGTGTCCTGATTTTCGAGTAAAATGAGTTGATGGCATCAAATAGAAACCATACCATTAAATGAATGAAATCTCTCTCCACTCAACAAATACAGCAATTACACTCCGTCAGGATTTTGTGACTGAACTTTAATTACAAGGCCCTGAACAGAGTGACCCCAGTCTAATTTAGGGTAGCTCAGTGACGATAATTGAAGTGCTAATCTGTTGACGGCTGCTGTTATTCAGAAAATCCACTCAGTCTTCTTGTACTTGTCAGGCTTTTAGTTGATGAGCGAGGATTAAAGTGGGTGAAGAGACAGGAGTGCTTTTACTCCCACTAATTCCCCAGTGGATATTGGAAGATTGGTACCTGAAACAATGTGATGGGAAGCAGTGAAGCCAGCAGTAGGGGGTCCATTATGCAACTGTCACCAGCAACCAGCACTGGTCAGGTCATTTTGGTCACTATTATCGAGTCAATCCCTCCACCCCTCCACCCCTCCTTAGCTTTGCCCCAATTGTTGTATCCGTCAGGCTTTGATTGCACGTCGAGGTGCTTTTGTGCTCTGGGCATCAGCTGAAGATTGAGTCGCCGCGATTGATCCCCGGGAGGATTGTTGAGTGAAAGCTATTGGCTCCTGTTGTGGGATCAATCTAATCTGTCAGAATTGTCCTGTAAATGTAACTAAGTACTGTGATATTTGCAAGAGAGAACTTCGACTCTAATAATATCAAATTAACATAATAAACTACGGTACGATTAATGGTCATCATTGATTCAATTTAAAGCATTCATGTTATTTCGAAAGAATGAGAATGCTTGCAGTTTCAATAATGGTTAATTGATTGAATGGTTTGGTTTGGCTGGATAGGAAGCATTCAAGCGTTGGAGAGAATCTCATTATAGGCTTATGCACGGGGGGCTTTTAGCACTCATTACTGTTCAATCTGTAAACTATATACTTCTAAAATAGACTTACTTGAATCCAGACATCCATGGACTTTGAATCTCAAACCAGAGATGAAAGAAATAATCTCCTTCTTCAGATCTGAAGAAGTTTTCATTACTCTATTGTCCACCCATAATTTGAAATTGCTGCGCCTTGTATTGCTAGAACTGGAATTACCACCTTATCACGGGACGTTTCAATTCTTCTATTTGATAAGGAATTCAATAACTTGTTGGGAGGTGTGAGTTTAATATCACTTTCCTGGAGAGACTCAACTTAAACTTGAGGTTAATTGATCTCTCATCAATGTGTTTTTATTTTTACTACGTTTATAGTTTCTTGTATGTTATTCATGATTTGACTGGAACATTCGTACGTCTTATAGCATGATTTCTCTTTTCCCAATGAAAGTATTTGTGGAATTCTTAAACTTCGGATGTTGTTCTATTTGAGGATGAAAGTGGGATGAGATATCTACACAGTTAATCGCAAGTTGGTTATGTTTTAATTTATTTTCTCTTGCTCATATCAGGCAATACACAGAACATTCTTATCTCTTCTATTCAAATAAATTTATTCATATTTGTCAAGCAATTCATTTGAACTGTGTTCAAACTTTGTTCCGTAGTTGAGCTGCAAATTATTAATATCCCTTAGGTACTTCAGGGCTGAGATGCCAGATGTCTATGGAATGCATTCAGGAAGAGGTCTTCGGAAACCCAAGAAAGTAGTATTCGAGTAACATGTGGCTTCGGAAGTTGTAATAGAATATGCGTGTTGGTAATCAATCTGGTGGAAGTTGGGTGGTGGATGAGGGGGGGAAAGACTCACAATGGAATGTTGCGCGTGTACAGTACAGCTTGCAAATAGCCTACTTGTGTGAAAAGAAAATGAAGTGAGCATGTTCACTATATGTTTTATAGGTCATGTTATGAATTGGTCACTCACCAATTTATTGGTAATTGTTCCACTAGCTAGTCGCTTTGTCAAACTCGGCATTATAACAGTAAATTTGAACAAGACTGGGCTATCACCATTAAATAACTCCAATTACTATATTCTTCTTCAAATTTTGAAAATGCTCAACAATAGTATATTTTATCAAATCTAGAACAAATTCTTATTCGGCTCCCAAATTCAGCTACCTGATTTTCAGTTTATTTTGTGCAATATTGATAGGCACTTACTTTTGCTGCAAGCTGCTGTATTGTTGGCTGAATGGTGAGTTGACATCATGGTGGGGGGGGGGTTCCTATCACAGTTGCCGCGTGTCATTGGCTTCCCCTTTCACTCTCGCCGAATCCCCTGTTTTGTTGATCGGCCTTCTCCATTTCCATCTTGCTCGTGATAGCGTTCCTGTCTGCAACCTCACGCAAGTCCCCCTTTGTTCTCTTCTTAACCTACGTCACCAACTTTGGTATTCAACGACCCTCTACGAATATTCGCGCCTCTACCCTTTCGTTTCATGTTGTGCTGATTGGGAACGTGTCTGTCCTCTTTTCCTTGTGACTTCATGTTTGATTCGGATCCTGCCTTGAAGATTATGCTGTGAAGAACTGAAAAGAGATACGGTACAAGTCAGAGTTCGAAATGATTATGTAGAAATTGGTTGATGAGTAGACATTGATTGACCTAGCAATGAAATAGGCCTTTTATCGTAATGAGAAAGATCTGTCTATTTACCTGCTTAATCTTTTACTTGCAGTGACCATTTTCCTATATGAATTACAGCAGTATTGTACAGCAGCAAAGTATTGTACAGCAGCAAAGTATTGTAGAACTCCAATTATCCCAACTCGGATTATCCGAATCGCTTTTAGAAGAAATTTCCTAAACATAATAACAAAATAGAAACATTTCCACGAATTTCAGATATTCAAGAAGCATCAACACAATTTTTTAGCAAAGAGTTTTAACAAAAGTTAGCAAAGTTTATCTTATACAGTAATAGTACTTTTTGTCATAGTCATTCAATTTCAGCTGTTTTCCATGCATGAAATCAAGCCGGTAAACAGCTGGTTGCAGAACAAATAAACATATGATTCTCTGAATTCTACTGTAATGAAATCATATGTTCTCTTTACAGTCGAGTATGCTCCCTAGTCCAAAATAGGAACAGCAAAACTGCTAAAAAAACGGCCTTCAGCGCTCCAGGTGGAAGTTTTGTTTTATAATCACAAAATTCCTGATTCGGAATTTGTAAACTATGTTATGTTTATAATGCATGTAGTAACTTCAGCACAAGCAGGTAATGTTTTCCATTTCCCAATTATTCTTCTTAAGATTATGTCAAAAAATAGTGTATGTTACTTGGACGAGAATGTCTCTTGGAGGACTCGAATGAAATTCCAGGCTCATGCCTCGACTAGAAACATAATTCTTGCCCTGCAAAGGTCCCCTTTCCGTCAATGTGACGTAAAATACTATTTCCTACAGATACCTTGAAAAGTGACCTGCACTGATTGCAGGCCTCACAGAATCACTTTTTCACATGCGCAAAGTAATACTTTGCGTTCTCGAGATTTGCAGCATGAGAACGCAAAATAGTAGGTTATGTAGAGGACCAGTGCGGTAAATCGAAATTAAGTTAGTAAAACTGACGGTGGTAGTTATTTCTATGTGTACATAAGATAAAACCCCCTTCAACCATTCAATCATCACATCAGAGAGTGGCTCAATAGCTTAGTTGAGAGGGTACTGGACTGAAAAATGAAATATTGATAAAGATGATGAGGATGGGGATTTCGAATCCATTCAGTATTTTTTTGGGCTGAGAACTTTCAACTTCAATTAAAATTATTCGTGTAATTTTGACAAAATAAATATTTTAAATTAAGAATTTGAAAATTTAAAAATTAAAATTGACTGAATTATTTATTAATTGATAAATACTTAAATTCTTTTAAAATAATATAATTTGTAAAAATAATGTTAAATATTCTTAATTATTTATTCATTTATTAGGTTAGCACATACAATACAATGATCCGAAAAGAAAATACAGGCTTTTGCCCATAACTATTCATTATCTTGAATAATATTTATTTAATAATTCATAAATTTGTCGATATTATTATTTTTTAATTAAAATTTTAAAATTAATTGAATTTAATTATAAATTAAAATTGAAATTTATTGATTAAATTAATTTTAATTATAGTATATATTATACATATTGAATATATTATTTTTTAATAATTATAATTTCAGGACATTTCACCCATAATTACTTAACTTTCATATTCAATGGTAACTGTAGGAAAAATTTAATGTGAAATACGTGCTTAAAGTTCCTTTGCTGTACTCAAGAAACCATTCTTACGGTGCAGCAAAGTGTCACTTTGCGCACTAGTTGCATAAATAACTATAACCGGTTATAATTGAAGTAGGTAAAGCAATTATTGTATATTTGATGGCGATATACTCTCTTGATTCTCAATTTTTATGTGAAAGTTCTAATAATTCGAATATTTGGTTAACCGAATAGGGTCTAGTCCAAATTGATGCGGATGATAATTGTTCTACTGTATAAAAATGATACATTAGTTATTACATGCCAAAAAAGTTCATGATTATTACTATGAGGCCCTTTCTTATATGCTCGATAGGAATTTTATTGAAGTCAACTCAATCCAGCGTTATATATGGAGCTAAGTTTAATTTTATCATAATTGAATCAAGCTATGGTCGCATTCATTTAAATGTGTAACATCCCGAGTTTTTACAACCAAATGCTTAAATTCTGTTCGAGTATGGATAAAATCATACTGCCTCAAGACAGATCATTCATTATCAGACTAATATTCACATGATAGAGTCATATTCTAGCTGCAAATATTCTCTATTGTTTTCTATTCTTGGATATTTCACAAAAACCCATCAATACAAACAAATCTTGAGTTATCTAGCTTTTTTGGTCACTTCATCAATACAATTCCATGAGATCTTTTATTTGTTCTAAAAACCTTGATCCTTTCAAGTAAAAATAAGATTCATAAGATTGGATTGAAGAAGATATTTATTGGAATGAAATGAGAGATTGAACGATATGTTTATGCAGCAATTGAACAAGAAGCATGCTATATGTCTCACATTCATCTTGCTGAAAGAGAAGTAGATTAATTAGGTTACATAAATTCATTCTTATTCGTAAAAATTCATTCATTTTAACATCCAGTATACGAAAACTCTTGAAAGTATCATAAATACAATACATTTATTTCAACCTTCTCATGCAGTGATTATGGTATTGCAGTACCTGCACTGCACTATTATTCAGATAAACTGAATAAAGTGTTATCAATCTTCATTCATTTGAGAGTGTCATAAATATTGAATAATAATTATAGATTTATAGAATTTGTGAGGTACCTGAATTGTAGTGATTCAGTTGAGCTGAGGAATTGTCCGAATGAGGAGGCGGCAGAATCTCAAACCGAGATTCCGAGTTGTGGAACCAATGAAGATGGAGCCGGCCGGCAACTGCTGAGAACAATGGTCAGATTCACCATCACAATGGAACCGGCGTTGGTCGATTTTCCAAATGGGCTTAGGCTCACAACAAAGCTCCCTCTTCTCCTAATCAAAGGTCTTCGTGAGAGTTGGTGGTGGGGAAGGAGAAGGAAGTACAGGAAGATGGAGATGGAGAATAACAAAAAAGATGGACGAATAGGAGACAGAAGAAAGGAGAAGGAAAGGTAGTTGTAGAAAAAGTAGAAGGTGAAGAAGAAGAAGGCTAGGAGAAAAATTTGAGGTAGTGTAATTGAGTAAAGAAATAGACTAGTGAGTTCTTTCAAATTGACTTTTGAATTCTGAAGACTATCGACTAAGAAATAGTGCTCAAGAATTCACTAATTTTTGTCTGTACCATCATTGATTTTTTTTTTCATTTTGTATTTAGTAACTTTCGCCTTTTTGTGAAAATTTCTTGGATAATAATAATAATAATAATGCTTATAGAGAAGAATATATGTTATCATCTCTTGTGAAACTTCATTTGATATGTAGGCCTGTTGGACCACCACTATAAAAACTCAAAATTGAATTATTCAATTGCGATTTGAAATAAACATTACAAACAGATTGTTGAGAAACATGATTGATTTCATACATAGTCCATTAAAAATGGTACATAATCGAAATGATGGTAATAATGTTGCAGCAACTACTTTCTCATCTGATCGTCAGTTCCAGTTTAGTACATATGAACTCTTTTATCTCTGCTCCATGTATTTCTTTCATACGATCACCAAACTGTAGCACGGTGATTGAATCATTGCAAATTTCAATCCAGACATTCCACGTTGATTCGTCAATTTTTCTCAGGATTGTCATTTCATGTTTTGAGTTACATAAAATGAACAAGGTGTGATAGAATACCGGTTGGTAATATAATAACGTATGACAACCGGTGATAAGTCATGTCCCATTCTAAATTTAGATCGAAAATTGGCTTACTCTTAACATGTAAACTGTCATTAACATTGCTAGTTATCAACCAATGCATAAATATTAATTTGTGGTAAATTTCATACAGGTAGTTGAAGTATTTAATAAACAGTTTGTTTCCTTGTCAAGCTGAAACCAATCGCTGTGAATAAGTCTTGAATTCAATCATCTTATAATTTCACAATATTCTAAAAGTATAATGTAATAAGATTTTATATCTTTAGATTTTAAGTTTGAGATAAGATTTTATATCTTCATAATTCAGTTGAATGAGATATGATTTTACTTTGTGAATGAGAAACTCCATAATATAATTATGTTCCATCTAAAGTAGAGCGTGCACTAGGTCGGTGGAGCGGCAGCGGCGTGACGCGGCGCGGAGAATTTCCGACCTGGAATTAAATACATCTACAAAATGATATGGCTTGATATATCAATGTGCGGTTTCTGTCATTTATTTTCTTTTGAAACTGTATCGGAAAAATGTATAATGAATTTGGATTCATATAAGTATATTTAAGATGTTGAAACGACAGAGTAAGTTAATATTTGAAGAGTAATTTTCAATTTCAAATTAGAACTTCAACAACTATGTCTTAATTCAAATCGCAATTGACAAATCTACGTCTAACGACTAACTATAGTCCAGTCACTATATACATTGGTGCATGCAATTTATATTGTAATTCTGATTTTTTAATATATTATTTGGGTACATAAGAGAAATCCAGAACCAATTTCTTCATGCAAAATTTCCTTGTGCTAGGTATAGAGTGGCCCAAAAACCTCGTATTTTCGGCTCATTTTCCAGTTTTCAGCTATTTCTGCCAAATCTCGTAATCGGACAGAAAAATTTGCTCTCGCCTTTTTTATATTATAAAATTCTGAATAAAATGAGATCATTCGGAACTCTCTATCTTCAATGAGTACTGAGTTATGATTTTTCAAAAATGAGTGAAATTTGAAGAAAAAATAAATTTTGAAGAATTTTAGTTTTTGATCAACAATATCTTCGTCGAAAAATGGAAAATTGTTGAGTGTACTTAATCCTATATACCAATACACAAACAATTGCCAATTTCTATATTCAAATCTGCATGTCTTGTGAAATACTTCTGATGAAATTTCCAAATCTAGTGAGGATGTGGAAATTGTCTACCCCTCTACCCACTCCGATAAATAATACTTTCGATTCCAATACAATTCGAAAGTTACAGATGATTTTAAAAATGGCGTTTTCAGTTTTTACATATTTTTTCCGTGATTTTACTGTTGATCAAGAGTTTCTAAAACGAGTCTGATACATCATATAAACTCACGATTGATTCCAAATTGTAGATAAATTCATCCTCTACGAGCTCAGTTGCCTAAAATCCTTCTTGAATCACTTTTCCCTATCATAGAACTGCCAAAACCGTTAATATGAGAAAAATATCTACAATTTCCGAATTTTTTCAACAATCGAATCTCACTTTACGAACATATTTTTTCATGAATCGTTTACAGCAAATGGAAGAGAAAATTCTATTGTACATTTCAATATCAAGTAATGATTTTTATGATAAGGGGTTACCGAGATACATAGCTTTGAATATAGAAATTGGCCATTTTTTGTGTATTGGAATATGGGCTTATGTACACTCAACAATAAATTTCCCATTTTTCGACCGAATTTGACTTGTTATGCATGATTTTGGACTGCCTTGACGAGCCGAGAAGAATTAAGTGTAGTACGATGAAATCTGAGCATTGTGTCAAAAGTTATAAGTGTTTGAAATTTTGATCCTTGAGGTGTCCTTGAGCGCTCCTCTCCACTAGGAAATACTTAAATGAAGTGGTACTAACGGGTGATTCTCATAGAACATAATCTCATGAACTTATGTCATTGTGCGGAATATCAATGTGAGGACAATGTAGTTGGTGAAGATGGTTGAAGCTGAAAATTAGGTGTTTTTCACAATACAAGGAGTATTGTTGTCAGGTGTACCTGGAAATCTATATGAGATGGAGCGCTCTAACTGATCTCAGACTGTAGAGCACAAAAATACGCCCAGAGGGATTTTGAATTATACATCTAAATGGTAACAGATGGAAGATATTGTTGATCGAAAACTAAAATTCTTCAAAATTTATTTTTTCTTCAAATTTCACTCATTTTTGAAAAATCATAACTCAGTACTCATTGGAGATAGAGAGTTCCGAATGATCTCATTTTATTCAGAATTTTATAATATAAAAAAAGGCGAGAGCAAATTTTTCTGTCCGATTACGAGATTTGGCAGACATAGCTGAAAACTGGAAAATGAGCCGAAAATACGAGGTTTTTTGGGCCACCCTGTATCTAGCACAAGGAAATTTTGCATGAAGAAACTGGTTCTGGACTCCTCTTATGTACCCAAATAATATATTAAAAAATCAGAACTACAATATAAATTGCAAGCACACACCCTTTTTTATGTCCATATTGACTGAACTACTTGTCCAAAAAGGCGTCGCGCTCGTAGTGCACGTACCTTCCATATTCCGCTCTCCTTTAGAATCGGTTTCCATATTCAACCAAATAAATATTTCTATCAGGAGAAATAGATTTCTATACCAATTAATAAAACAAAATAAATCTGTTAGCACCCTTTTGTTTTTAAAACAACTTTAAAAATAAAATAAAAGGGTGCTATAAGATTTATTTTGTTTTATTAATTTAAAAGTAGCCCATGTCAATAAATGTTCTATTCCTATACCATTATGAAATTCAATTGAAAAATAAATTATGAAGTTTTTGTCTTGACATCATATCAGTTTTTTTTTGATGCGGTAATGATTACCCTGCTTGATATTAGTAGAACGTCAACAAGTGTAAATCTAGATTATATTTGTTCTATGGTATTTGGCAGTTTGGTTTATTTCTGCAAAAACGTTAGAAGTAGAAAAATTGTGAAGATCAAGATCACATTTTTTATCGATCTGCTAGTTAGTTATCATACACTATCATAAGTCAAGATCGCTAAGCTTTCTCCTTGAAGTTTTTGAATAGTTTTATGATGAGTGGCTGGGGGAGATTGAGATAACAGAATAATGTTGATATGACCACGATTCACTTATGAACGATTTCAATGCCAAGTTCAATATAGCAATAACTATAGAATTGTTTTTTACACAATGCTTTGCAGAAAATTTTGAAGAGCTCTGTTGAGCTATGAAAAGCAACAGATCTTTGTAATGCTAATTTTAGACGCAACATGTGTTGCTTCCGTTTGTCTGTTTATTGTCGATTATTTGGTTTATTCCACTGGATGCTGTATAAGATGATCCCTAATGCATTTCATTCATTTGCTATTTTTATAAGACCTCTAAATCAAAATACATTTGCGCGCATCTACTTTGTTGTTTGTTTGGGAGATTTTTTTTATTTTCAGCGAACATCAAACTGAGCTAAAAGTGTAATTAGTGTGGATATGTAGGCTTTCTTGTGGATTGTGGTGGTATTTTGTGTAGTGTTCAATCTTCATGATCAGTTCTGTCTTTGAGTTAGAATGGAGAATGTATCGTACTTTTTAGACAACTTCAACTTCTCATAGTTGCTGTTGTCATGTCGAAGAAATTACATCTCCTCATTGGTTGCAATTGGTTGGCAATTCAATAAGGTTTTCAATTACTCAATGGGTTGGCTGATACTTCAAGTAGTACACACTCAATCTTATGGATAAAAATTTTGATGTAAAATACATGATCTGAAATTAATGTTGGAACTGTGATAAAATATTTTAAGTTAAATATTCAGATAAATATTCAGTAATCTACAATTCTTTGTCTTTTAATTGATATTTTGAAATCAACCGCGTTCTAAAGTTGAAAATGGAGCTGTAAATATAAACATAATCTGAAATTCATATTGAATTTGTGATTCATTGAAAATCAAATTTCTAGTTCAGTATTGACGATTTTGTAATGAATGATTCATTAAAATCAACCACATTTCAAATTCACCAATGCAGAGCAATTTAAATATTTGTAACTGGGTTTTTCAGGCACACTTCTTCCGATTTGAATTTCATTCATGAGAGAAAACGGTTACAGGAATATTCATCATCCAGATTTGTTTTACAAGAGCAAACATTGAAATTGAGATTCGTGTCTTATCATTGTTTAGCAGAATGAGGAGAATTTTCATCCCCCTCTATGCAAAGATGAAGGACTTATCGTCGTCTTTCTCTGCAATAATGTAAAGCCGCAATATTTGCATTGCTTCTGCGCATGCGCAGTGTAAAAGTCTGCGTCCTCCACTGAGACACAGTTTCTGCAACTGTACCGATCTTTACCGCCGGGATGATGCCTACTTTTATCATTTATCTCTCCCTCTCAAACACTTTCTCTCCTCTTTCTCTGTATTTCTCTCTTTCTGTCTCTCAATCTCTCTACTTGTCTCTCTTTCTCTACTGCAACATGTCTCTCAACTCAATTACTCGAATCAATGTGATAAACTCTCATGCCCGATTTCACCAAGCTCGGTCAAGAACATGGTCAAATCGCCTACGTTATCCAAGAAGTGAACATTTGATTTCTATGGCGATAGGCGTATAAAGCGTACCCCAATGTAGGTATCTAGAATACATTCTATTCTAGTTACAATGGCATACCCGGTTTGAGCATGTTCAAATGTCTTTATTGAGCTTGGTGAAACCGGTAGTTACCTATTCTTCAATGTTAATTTTTCACTATCTAAATATCGTGTGAAACTTCAATTGATTGATTTAGATTGATTTTTATTATGATGTTCTGGATCTCAATTGAATCAGTTGTTTGGTCAGTTTTTTCATTTGAAAATTTTTAATTTTCAAAATGAGATAATATTAAGAAAAAGTATAGATTGTGCTGTAACGAGAAAAAAAATTAAACCGAATATCTTGATTATTTTGCTAAAAAAGATTATTTTTAAAATATTCACAAATATTAATATATAATAATATAAAAATATATGTTTCTGGTGTTCTTTAGAACTAGGTTAAAAATCTGAAAGTTGTACGATAATTGATACACTATAAATGTCCAATTGTTTGAATGAACAAGCGAAATAATCTGTTAATTCCACCCCTAGAGGTCTGAAGGCGAGTCTATTTGATGAGCACCACGTTTGGGGCTAGCGAAGCGAGCATTACAGTTGGTACCACCATAAATAACCAAAATCTGCAATATAATTTTGAACTAGTCACGTTTGGGAAAATCAACTTTTCACTTTGTTATCGATCCTTTGGTGGCTCTATGATCTATGTATAGTGAGAATTTCTTTGTTCCATTTCACGTTACAGCTCAGTAATTAGCAGCGACTGTTACGAACCCTACTATTCTGCCTCTCCTCATCCACCAAGCTATCACAGATCAAAAGCTGAATAATTCAGTTATCATCGACTTCTTGTTGATGTATAATCACATTGAATTTAGTTGTCAAACGCACTGCACTGCCAAATAGGCACGCCCTCACTTTATTCCGGAATTCGTCTGAATTAGCAACTGTGTAAATTAATTATCGAGCTGGACTGTTCTGAATATTGCATTTCGATGTGCAGATGTTGAATCACATTTTGGACGCAACACTATCTGCCAAACCGTGGCAGATGTTATTCAATGCATAGTTTTGATCTTCCAAATTATTGAAAATATTTCTCGTTCATTTCTTACTTTTAATAACTAATCTTATATAAAATAATAATTTCATAATGATAAAACTACTTAATTTACAATCACAATCGCTTATTTATTATAAAAAACGGAAGTTATATATTTACCTTGAATGACCTTGGAGAAACATGGGACAGGATGACCTTGGGTCAAGGTCATAACTACTAACGACACACTCCACTACTATCTTTATTCATCGCATTTAATTTTCCCGATAATTCTAATTATCGTTTCAATAAGTAGGCTACCTATAAATTTTGTCCGCAAAGACTTTTACGGGCCAAAGTGGTATCGCTCGAATTTCTTCTGTTATTATCTCACTTAGAGCTTCAAGTGTGTGTGATTGTGTTTGTTGACACATACTTCCAGGTAGTCCCATGTAAATATTTATCACATTGTATTCAAATACGTACTTGACATGAGGAAAGACACAACAGGGTCATGCACAAAACTGTCCTATTTACAATTTTTACTATACTTTCCGCATCAAAATGTAGGTCCTTATATGTCACTTTAAATAGTCCCAAGATTCAATTACCACTCCACATCTCCATGCAACGAAATGAGGCGTTCAGGATAAAATCTCCCTTAGAAGCGTCTCTGGATGTATGGCATGTTGAGACCATACAGTATTGATATGTTGTCTTCTAAATTGTATCAGTAAAAATCACGCACCATTGTCACATTACGATTTAAATTGTCAGTAATGTTTTCTCAAAAAACTTGAGGACCAATAATGAAGTTTCGACTACAAATAGTCATCTGCTTGCTTACAATTCAGTTGTCCAGTTTCTATTGTTACTGTATTTTATAATACTTCATATAACATTTGATATCGAAATCAGTAATGCTATTCAAATAAGACATAAACAACAAAACTCATAAGACTATTTTATTGTTGACACAGTTAGTGCTTTCATTTTCACTTGATAGAAATTCTTCGTCAACATTTCTTGTAGGCTATCGTTTATTTCTAAATCAATTACCGTTCATGAAAAATGAAGTTCTGTTACAGTTAGATTTTTCATTGAAGACGCAAAATGCACTGCTTGATCTCAACAAAACAATGAAAATAATGTGACACCTCTCATACTTGAGAGAATATAGATGTAATAAAAACCTCTATTTATTGAGCCAAAAAGAGTAATTCCATGGAAGCCCAAAAGCAAATAACCTTGAAAGGACTAAGTAAGCCGTTTCTATGCCCATGTTGTTTGAACTAACAGGAGCTGAATGTATGCAGAGGGCGTTGGGTAATAAACGGAAATACGAGCATTTTATTCTAATTTTATGGCTTCAAAGCGTTTGTGAACTTTGTATGGAAGTTACTGTACATAGATGATTAGCTAAAATTATATAAAGTACAGCAGTTCACTTCATAGGGCTCTGAAATGAAAAGAGAGGAAGATGTTTTTCAGCTATTATATTAAGAAATGGAAGATTAATGTTTTTAGAGGGCACACATTCAGAGGAAAGATTTATTTAAAGCAGAGAAGGTAGGGCGAAATTGCTATCCTCTCTCCTTGGTAAATTGGGAACGAGCAGGTAACCCGTGCTCCGCATGGGTCTCTTTTAAAACTTGACAAACTGAAAACTTGACGGAGTGGAATCTTGAAGAGTTTGAAATAGGCCTAGAACCATCCTTGGTTAATTAAGAATCTACATGCAAAATTCAAGTTGATCAGCCCAGTAATTCTTTCAGTAGCCAGTTCTTTCTTTTATTATAGTTGTGGTGGTAACCTAATAAAGTGACAGAACTCAAATCTTGTTTAGAAACCTTCCTCAACTCAATGGCAACCTGACAAATCTGGACTGGTTATTAATTTAGTTGCCAAATTTCAACCATCTGTTTCGAAGAGGTAGTCTCTAGATTTTAGTTCTATATTAACATAAAGTTATGTATTCATGTCCTATGAATGAAGTTTGAACATTAATTCTGAAAAATGTAGAAGGAAAATTGAAATTTGGGCTCCGAGGTGCACGAGATTGATATTTTAGAATCTATGTGCAAAGTTTGGAGATCCAAATCATTCCCGTTTTTCCGATATGCAATCCACAAGTTGACATGTTTTGATGCGAACAAACACAACCCTACTTTCTCTTCTTATATAGATGTGAAGAATCAATTATAGTAAGTAGCTGATGCTCTGGAAAATTAGCACCAGAAATATGAAGAAAATATTGTTCTCCCTGTAAACAATATGAAGAATTCCATCCAATCCTATAGAATATCTCAAACGATTGAGATTATGTCCAAAAATACATTGCTGTGACAATTTTCCCCCTTGATAGCAAATGTCTTGTGATGTTTTACATGACTTGGTTCGACTTGAATAACAAAGGCAAGGCGTTTTACGAAAAAGCATTGGTTGAATGAGAAACATAGGTGTTCATAAACAATGCTGTCACTTAAAAGTAAGATTCACTAGGCTTTATTATAATAGTATGCCTACCAGTCGAGGCATTCTGCAAAAATGCTCTCGGATAAAGTGATGATATTATACAATTTTAAATAGATGAGATTTCCTTCAAACTGTCAGAATTCCTTATAAATAACACCATTGCTTCCCTATCAACTAATGCTGACAGCTTTAAATGAAAATAATTCCAAATGGCAGAATTCTTTATAGCTAACATAATTGCTTCCTATTCAGATAATTGTGACAGTTTGTAGTGACTCTGAGTATAGGTACTCGATAGTAGCAGGAGCGGCAGCACACATCATTATCGACTGGTTGCTTAATGTTATCGCTGGCTTGTCATAATAATGTGCGATGTAGTTAGAATGCGTAAGGGAGGCAGGGAAACAGGGATGAGTTGGCGGGAATTTGGCGTGGCTAGGTTGGCAGCAGGCTATGGGGTGGCCTGGGATGATGCTCACGTCAATTTCGGGCGCCGCCTCAACAGGTGGTGGCGTCGCAACGTCTCCGAGTTTGACCTCCTCGCTCGCGGTTCGAGGTTCGAGGTGGCGAGCTCCTCACGAGTTCGAGGACCCGAGGACACCCATCCATCAGGGGTCTGTCTGTAGTGAACAAGTGCCAGTGACCGACATGCTTTGATTATGTATCACTTTTTCTCGAGGAAATTCGAACTTTTGAAACTATGTATGTACTGTCTGCGAGGCAACTGCCCTGTTTTCTCTGGTGAGTTATCTTCATATAAGATTTTGCTTTGTTTTAGAGAAAGATTCCCTTATCGTTGAAATAACTCTAACTTTTGAATGTTCTGTATTAAATTTATATCCCATCTGTCATACATATCCTCGTACGTATGATGAATGTACTGTCTGTGTGGTAACTGCCCTATTTCACTGCTGAGTTACCGTAATAAGATACTCATCTTAAGATTGCTACTTTATCACCAAAGGGCGTCGTTATACAGTAATATATCTGGTCATAGGTATTTATGGCTATAGATCATGTCCGGACATAGATAATAGATATTTGATCGTTTGTCGTCATCAAATGCCTGATGGTCTTAACACAGGTGTAATAGGGAATCAAATATTTGATTAAAGATGGTCAGACATCCATGACCATGAATATAATCATAAATATGACTGCATGTAATAGGGACTCTGGGGTAGAGATTTTTCCTAGATGTTAAAACAAATCCACACTTTCGAAGCGATGCGTATACTGCCTGTGTAGGGATCTGCCCAGTTTTGTCTTGTAAGCTACGTTAATGCAGATTACTCATCATATACATCAAGATAGCTTTATAATTCGATGGTGGCTCTAGAACTGCTAAGGGTGGAAACTTTGGTTACCACTGTTCGGTTACTATAATCAAACAGGGAGTAAATCGAACTCATGCTATTTTGTAGAGGCACTCAGATTATCTACCAGTGGGAAAAGGGAAAGTGTTCATATTCATGACTGGATTTTCTAGTGAAGTGAATCTTTGGTGAAACTGTGCTGAACTATTAATTCACTTTGAATGTATGCCATTGTGTGATGATACTATGTCAAATACATTGTGTGCATATTGATTCCTTGTTTCATGTAATATCCACACCTTTCCAATATGTTCACTTTCAAATTGTCCACTAGCCAATCTTCTTTATTTTTTCTAATTATTCAGATTTTATAATAATTGAACAATTTCCATTGTTCACCATAGCTTACCATAAAAATAATCCCACGACTGGTTCTCGTTTCGGCAAATATCTTTTTGCAATAAATCATAATTAACAGTAATAACAAATCTATTACGCAGCGATGAATGAACTCTTTCAAATAATATCTCATTGTGATTCTGGATTAGTCTTCTAGCCCCAGGCGCGTCACATATTAGGGATGTAAGTAGGGCTATATGCACCAGCTCGATTTAAAAATGGAGATAGATCAGCTGCTTGGTTAAAACCCGGTAGATTAGCGTTAAACGTAGACGGTGCATATTGCCCCATTACTTGTGCATATACTTCAACAACTACGGTACTTGAATCAGTCAATCCTTCCTTAGTAGCATAATACTGATCACTTGGTGGTTGGTGCAGCCCAACAATAAGGAATGCAGTCTAGAACATTGAATTGTCTTTTCTAAAACCTTGCTATTTGCAATAAGGGGAAAAGGAAGAAAAATTATGAAATATATATTTATATAATGAGGGATATTGATTCTTTCCAGCACTACACATGATTCGTGGCACAGTAGTTTTTGAGTTGAGTGGGGTAGGGAGTGGGAGACTTGACCCACACACTGGGAAGGTGGAGTGCCAGCCATGCTTGGCTCTTTCAAGCGTCGAGTAGCATGCACTTGGAGCATCCCCTTTCCCCTCACTTTTTTAAATAGCGAGCATTCCTATTAAATAGCATCATTGTTTGCCATTCAATATATTAATATAAATATGGTTCTTGTAGCTTAAATTCCCTGTTTTCATGCAAAACCGAGGTAGGGTGCGATAGGCTACTGGATTTTCTGTATTTGACCAGATTCTATATTCTATATCTATTTCGGCTTAAAGCTCTTTAATGTACGGCTTGAACAGCTTGTTCATGAATAGACTATTTTTACAATATAACTGAATGTGAAGAGAATGAAGCATTCACAGGATGAGTTTATCGATGAAGAGAAATATTTTTTTATCTTATCAGAAATGAGTTTATTCTTTTTTGTGCTAATGTCCACATAAATTTTGGATAATGGGATTCTATACTATGAAATAACTTCAAGCTACACTTGTGCTGTTTTGTGTGGAGTCAATTCCTTTTTATAAAAAAATTCTGAAATTCCGCTTGAAAGTACAGCGGCACACAGATGAAATTTCATAAGTTATAGTTCAAGTTTCATCAAGCTATTACAACAAGCTTACAACAGTTAATAATCCAGATGATTGATTTTGACTAGTTGTATAGTCAGTATTGGTTGTATGTGAAGCGTTGGCTTTTTTCATAAGGGAATGCTGACAGTTCATCAACTGCTACTCGAAGGGCAAATTAATCCTTCTCAAGGTCATTATTCCAAACATGAGACCCGGTTCAAATTGATGTAACGTGTACTCACTGTATTCCAAATTTCATCAAGAGAATCGTCCGACATACCAACTTGTATACTTAAATACAAAAGTTGCTCACTTGTTGTATTAGGATAACGGAATAGTAGGTACCGTAGCTTTACCATAGTAGGAAAATATATAGCTTTATGCTATTTTTCTCTATAATAGTACGGGTACTAACGATCTTATTGTGCCTCACTGACAGTACTTTTATTGATGTCATTATCGATTTTTATCATTGATACTATACTGACTCCATTTTTGTCATTAACTTTTCCCTGGATCAAAGATTGATTATTCGGAAGAATGTTGCCACAACAAACACACTCATGCTGCTCCCTGCTATATAGTAAGATTCATTGCAATTGGAAGCATTGCTGTTATAGGGAATCCTGACAGTTCAAAGTGAATATCAATGCATTATTTTCTTATCTACTTTGCCCTTGTTGCTGCATGCACAGTGCACCACTCCCCAATATTCAGTGAAACTGGAGTCAGTTTCGACTCCATCACTCCATCATTCTGCCACTCTGTTGCTCCGGCAAAGTTTCCGCTTGTGCTTCTCCAGCCTCTTCACTCCAGCCTACCAAACTTGTCGGAAGACAACACACGCTTTAATTAGCGTTCCAACTTGCATCATACTCCATCTCATATGTGTGTGTGTGTGTGTGTGTGCGTACAACCAACCCGAGAAGATTGGAAGACAACCTAAGTGAATGCCAGCTAATAATGATATTGTGCATTATTTGAGATTCACTCCATACAGTGAGCTTTGGTTGAGCGGAATGGTTTTGGTTGGTTTTATTTGTAGGGTATATCGACAAGTGAATGTCCAACATTGGTATCAGCGTTGTCAAGTGCTGACAGCACGGGTTGAATGGGAAGAGCTGCTGATATTTACAAGGAATTCTGACATTTGCAAGTGAATCCCACCCTCAGCTGGCACATGTCTGTTGAGTAAACTGGCAAAGAAATAGGGAGTGTTCTCTTGGCAATGAAAATATTTTCCGCGGTGCGTTTTTTGTGTTGATGGTAGGGATGGTACATGCCATAGGATGCTTGCTTACAGCTACAGTGATTGGTCTAGTGGGGGGGGGGTTAAGAGGGTGAATTGGGGTTTGTTGGTTTGTTTGTTTAACGTACATTTAGAGCCTGATGAGCGTATAGTACACGACTGCATGTTGTAGTTGGAAGGGACCACAGTGAATGTGTCAGCTGCCCTTATAAATAACACCAATTCTTCTCATTGAACCAATGCTGACAGATTGAATTGAATGTGACTGTGCACCAAGCTCCTGTTTCCCTTGTATTTATAACGAAGAGATCGATACTACATGTAGTCATAGTACGTACAGTACAGAACAGTACAGGTACAGGTACAGAATGATGATAGTGCCTGCTGCTGTGGCTGTGAGCAAATGGAGACATGAGCCTATTCTGCTTTTGGCAGGATAATAGTCTATTACCTACCAATACAGCATGGCTCATTGTTTGTGCAGCCACTCCAGTTATTATTAATAGAACGGTTATTGATTCTGTGATCAATTTGCAGTTATTGGCATCACCGTGCTCACAAATTATATTCGGTAATGAAATTGCGAACATCATGTATCGTTGATCGTGATCTTTCATCGTATGGAAAATGTATGATCTAAATTCGCCTTACGTAAAAATAGTTACAGTATTAAACTATAGTAGGATTCACGCTAAACTATCAGCAATGGTTGAATAGGAAGCATTGATCTCATTTATAACGGATTTTGATAGTTTAAATTTCGTATTGAATGAAAAAGACTAAGAATTGTCAAAAAACCACTGATTTATTGATAATTAGAAAGACCGGTAGACAATTTCTTAGTCTTTTTCATTCAATATGAATAATTAATTACCACAATATCAACTTCTCAACAACACAAAAAGTTTAAATTTCATTTCATTATAGATATCATGAAATTATCTCATGAAAAATCAAGCCAGACTTGCTGTAGGCTGATATAAATTTTACATGCGATCACTTTAAATGCAACAGCTGCCCAAAAGGCTCAATTGATTACTAAATAATTATAAAAGATTTTCTTTCTCACAGTTCTGTTTGCTAATTTTAAGTATACTTTATTTATATCAGTCTGTGTTCAAATTATTTGACAAAGACAATAACATTTTATTCAATTTGATTCATGGACAAATACAATTCGGGGACATACAATATGCATTTGTCCAAACCTGTTGCAATCTCAGATCCAAAACAAACAGTTCAGATTTGTTGGGAATGTTGACAGTTTGAATTGAATGTCATTATATCAACTGGATTTGTTTTGGTTATGATGTGTAGAATTTCGGCCGGTAGACTTCAGCAGCCATTCCTACAGGTGGACTGGATTCGCCGAATACTTTTAATAGAGATTCTCCGTCTCCCTACACAATTGGCGAACAGACTCAATCAGCGCCGCCCCTACCCCCCGCGCCATGGCCCCCGAAAACAATGAACGGGCACACGGCATGACGACTGACAAAGCACAGCCGAATTGATTACTTCACCACTGCACCACTCCAAACTGTCAGCATTCTTTGTCAGTTGAATCAGTGCTTCCCATCCAACCGACGTTCACAGTTCAAAATGACTCTGCGTCAGTCCACCGGAAAAACGTGGATTTGATGCATCATCATTCGCCACTGTCGCCATCACACACGCTAAATTGAAATTCACTGATATCAATAGGCTTAGCTTCACAGAAAAGACTCGTTTTGGAGTATCGAGTATCGTCAGATGACAAGGAAATGAGAACGCTGGATGACGGAAAAATTGTAATGGAAAACAATGACGTCAATTGTAATATAAAAATGTAATAATGATGAAGTTGAATGAAAAACATGTAGAGAAAGTTGTCGGTTTTGTTCATTTAAAATTGAAATTGAAAAATTGATCCAACGAAACACTTTGCCACTATTATAATTACACCATCTCAACCGCCTTATGGACGATTTGATTTGACAGATACTTGAATTTTTCGTTTCCATGTAAATTGAAAAAAATCTGCTCAAGCTCTGTAGTGAGAATCTCTAAACTGTCATCGTTCCTCATGAATAATATTAATGTTCCCCATTCAACCAGTAATGCTGAGAATTTGTTGAAATGAATTTCACTATGTCACCCTCTCGACAACTTGATCCGAGGGGGGAGTAATTTATAATAATGCTTTATTAACGTTTTACCAATATTTTTTTTCGCCACACTGCACAGAAAGCAGCTGTTTTCCAGTCCCTACGTAGATCTGAAAGACATTGTTTGCAGATGACTCTCATCTGACGTCAGAACAGGTTTCTTTCCGGCCTAGGCCGGAAAGAGTACCCTTTCCAGCCGCTAACATGGAACTAAGAAAGGTGATCAAAAAACTTTTCATTATTTGTGTTCATTATTCAATAATTAAAAAATTTATAATAATATCATCTTATTGTCATTTTAAAGAATAAAAAAGTATAAACTCAACCTCCCACATAATTGAACAAATCATCTTTTAGGTTATTTAAACAAATCAGAATAAAAAATAAAAATACTTGGACAATTTCCTGATATTCAGATTACCTCAGATTTCACCTCAGCTAGAGCTATCACCTTCCACTTCTGCTTTCGGAAGTGCTTAGTAAACATCTATTCTCATTATATATATATTGTTCATTTTTGTTTGTGGCGAAAAATAGCGTTCGCACCACGGGCAAAAATGTTTTTCCGGCTCTCAGTCTTTTCTAGTCCTCGGCCTACGGCCTCGGACTTAAAAAACCGATTTCGAGCCGGAAAAATCTCATTTTCTGGTCTAGATGCGAAATATACTATTTTTTACATAAGTTATTAATAAACCGTTTAAGTAAATTCTGGCGAATGGAAATACGCTTTTGAACTTGATATCATGTTGGAAAAACTTGGAAACGTATTCAAATTGCCAAACTCCGTAACACGCTTTCAAACTTTAAATAAGGTGAAATTTACTTTTTGAAAAATGTTGGAAGCACTGAACTCCCTATCACTTTTGTAATCTGCAATGATTGAAACAGATTTGTATCTGCCAGTCGATGCGGAAGAAGCGTTTGCGCTTTTTCAGTGCGGAATCGTTTTTACTGCTAGCTTTTTTTTCTGTGTGTGCGGTGTCGGCGACAAAGCGCAAGAAGCACACTCATGTCAATGATCTCTTTAAGTAGTGCTCATATGAGAGCAGAGCAGAGCACAGGTAGCCGGTTCCAAGGGCGTCGTCACAACTCACATCTGCTCAGTGGGTCACGGTGTCGGCCTTCTCTGTCACTTCAATCAGTGCTTCCCATCCAACCGACGTTCACAGTTCAAAATGACTCTGCGTCAGTCCACCGGAAAAACGTGGATTTGATGCATCATCATTCGCCACTGTCGCCATCACACACGCTAAATTGAAATTCACTGATATCAATAGGCTTAGCTTCACAGAAAAGACTCGTTTTGGAGTATCGAGTATCGTCAGATGACAAGGAAATGAGAACGCTGGATGACGGAAAAATTGTAATGGAAAACAATGACGTCAATTGTAATATAAAAATGTAATAATGATGAAGTTGAATGAAAAACATGTAGAGAAAGTTGTCGGTTTTGTTCATTTAAAATTGAAATTGAAAAATTGATCCAACGAAACACTTTGCCACTATTATTAATTACACCATCTCAACCGCCTTATGGACGATTTGATTTGACAGATACTTGAATTTTTCGTTTCCATGTAAATTGAAAAAAATCTGCTCAAGCTCTGTAGTGAGAATCTCTAAACTGTCATCGTTCCTCATGAATAATATTAATGTTCCCCATTCAACCAGTAATGCTGAGAATTTGTTGAAATGAATTTCACTATGTCACCCTCTCGACAACTTGATCCGAGGGGGGAGTAATTTATAATAATGCTTTATTAACGTTTTACCAATATTTTTTTTCGCCACACTGCACAGAAAGCAGCTGTTTTCCAGTCCCTACGTAGATCTGAAAGACATTGTTTGCAGATGACTCTCATCTGACGTCAGAACAGGTTTCTTTCCGGCCTAGGCCGGAAAGAGTACCCTTTCCAGCCGCTAACATGGAACTAAGAAAGGTGATCAAAAAACTTTTCATTATTTGTGTTCATTATTCAATAATTAAAAATTTATAATAATATCATCTTATTGTCATTTTAAAGAATAAAAAAGTATAAACTCACCTCCCACATAATTGAACAAATCATCTTTTAGGTTATTTAAACAAATCAGAATAAAAATAAAAATACTTGGACAATTTCCTGATATTCAGATTACCTCAGATTTCACCTCAGCTAGAGCTATCACCTTCCACTTCTGCTTTCGGAAGTGCTTAGTAAACAACTATTCTCATTATATATATTGTTCATTTTTGTTTGTGGCGAAAAATAGCGTTCGCACCACGGGCAAAAATGTTTTTCCGGCTCTCAGTCTTTTCTAGTCCTCGGCCTACGGCCTCGGACTTAAAAAACCGATTTCGAGCCGGAAAAATCTCATTTTCTGGTCTAGATGCGAAATATACTATTTTTTACATAAGTTATTAATAAACCGTTTAAGTAAATTCTGGCGAATGGAAATACGCTTTTGAACTTGATATCATGTTGGAAAAACCTGTTGCGATCTCAGATCCAAAACAAACAGTTCAGATTTGTTGGGAATGTTGACAGTTTGAATTGAATGTCATTATATCAACTGGATTTGTTTTGGTTATGATGTGTAGAATTTCGGCCGGTAGACTTCAGCAGCCATTCCTACAGGTGGACTGGATTCGCCGAATACTTTTAATAGAGATTCTCCGTCTCCCTACACAATTGGCGAACAGACTCAATCAGCGCCGCCCCTACCCCCCGCGCCATGGCCCCCGAAAACAATGAACGGGCACACGGCATGACGACTGACAAAGCACAGCCGAATTGATTACTTCACCACTGCACCACTCCAAACTGTCAGCATTCTTTGTCAGTTGAATCAGTGCTTCCCATCCAACCGACGTTCACAGTTCAAAGTGACTCTGCGTCAGTCCACCGGAAAAACGTGGATTTGATGCATCATCATTCGCCACTGTCGCCATCACACACGCTAAATTGAAATTCACTGATATCAATAGGCTTAGCTTCACAGAAAAGACTCGTTTTGGAGTATCGAGTATCGTCAGATGACAAGGAAATGAGAACGCTGGATGACGGAAAAATTGTAATGGAAAACAATGACGTCAAATGTAATATAAAAATGTAATAATGATGAAGTTGAATGAAAAACATGTAGAGAAAGTTGTCGGTTTTGTTCATTTAAAATTGAGATTGAAAAATTGATCCAACGAAACACTTTGCCACTATTATTAATTACATCATCTCAACCGCCTTAAGGACGATTTGGTTTGACAGTTATTTGAATTTTTCGGTTCCATGTAAATTGAAAAAATCTGGTCAAGTTCTGTAGTGAGATTCTCTTTCAACTGTCATCGTTCCTCATGAATAATATTAATGTTCCCCATTCAACCAATAATGCTGAGAGTTTGTTGAAATGAATTTCACTATGTCACCCTCTCGACAACTTGATCCGAGGGGGGAGTAATTTATAATTATGCTTTATTATCGTTTTACCTATATTTTTTACATGAGCTATTAATAAACCGTTTAAGTAAATTCTGGCGAATGGAAATACGTTTTTGAACTTTATATAATGTTGGAAAAACTTGGAAACGTATTCAAATTACCAAACTCCGTGATACGCTTTCAAACTTTAAATAAGGTAAAATTCACTTTTTGAAAAATGTTGGAAGCACTGAACTCCCTATCACTTTTGTAACCTGCAATGATTGAAACGGATTTGTATCTGCCAGTCGATGCGGAAGAAGCGTTTGCGCTTTTTCAGTGCGGAATCGTTTTTACTGCTAGCATTTTTTTTCTGTGTGTGCGGTGTCGGCGACAAAGCGCAAGAAGCACACTCATGTCAATGATCTCTTCAAGTAGTGCTCATATGAGAGCAGAGCAGAGCAGAGCAGAGCAGAGCACAGGTAGCCGGTTCCAAGGGCGTCGTCACAACTCACATCTGCTCAGTGGGTCACGGTGTCGGCCTTCTCTGTCACTTCACACTGTCACCATTCCAACTATAAATACCAACTATGCTTCCCATTCAACCAATGCTCACAGTATTAAGTAAACCTCATAAAACGGTGAGATTCACTCTATTAAACTGTCTGCATTTCTTATAAATAAAATCAATGCTCCCTATTTAAACAATGCTGACCGAAGTTAACCTCACTGTAGGCAATAATTTAGCCCTTCCATGATTGTTCAGCTGTAACTGTAATCCTTGATCATGATGCAAGTGCAGTGTGCAGTGTGCAGGGGCACTTATCTCCTCATAATGAAATTATTCTATTACAAACTAACGGTGTAGCCTATTCGCTATTCGGTGAATGTACAATTATTGTACTTTATGAGTCATTATGTGAGAAATTACTTAATATCATAATAATGTTTAATATTAAATTTTTATATGCAGTGCATGAATAGTCTCAGTAAATATTAAATGGAAATTAACGCAAAAATGTTTCACTGAAACATTGCAAGTGAAATAATATCCTGCACTGGGATGAAAGATCTATCCACCGCCATTACAACCCTTATTGAAGCCATTCCAGAAGCATTTCCTATCTCGTGACTATGTTTCTAATTTAAATAGAAATAAAAATAAAAATCTCAGTACCCTTTTTTGAATTATTTTATCACAACATGTTCCAACATTGATGCCATTTTCAAGTGATAAAAAAGTTATATTACTTCATATCACTTGAAAAATGTTTTTTATCACTTGAAAATAGCATCAATGTTGAAACATGTGATAAAATAATTCAAAAAAGGGTACTGAGATTTTTATTTCTATTTATATTACAAGTAACCCTACACAGAAAAGAGAGAATGTTTTTAACTGTATAAAAATATTTGATTGGTTTTTTGTTGTATATTGTTCAATATTGAATTGTTTTAGATGAGTGTGAGAGCGAGGAGGACGTGATCACCGACTACCTGGTGCAGCGGGGCCCCCCCTCCTCTCGCATGGAGTCTGCCTCGGGCCAGCAGGGGGGCGCGCCTCCCCATGGCGGCCCCCTTGTGCCCATCATCAGTGTCACGCCCCACTCACCTGCCGGCAAGCACTACCCTGTTCTAGGTAACTACTATTTAAATCATAGCTTTTTTTAACAATATCAATGTTTTTATCAGTATCTCAATACAATATACTCCCAGGGATAACATATATCCCTGTTTCGATATGTTATTATCTTAATTATTTGAAATTCATCAGCTCGTAACTATGGTAAATCAATACCGGTTATATCCGTTATTACTTACTATTCTCACTCACATGTTCATCTTGGAGTTACCCAACAATAAAGAAAGTGCAGTTTCAGTTTTACCAGTGAATAAATAAATAGTAATGATAGCAAAGATGGATTTCACTTGTGATTAACAATATCAGCTCAAAAAATATGATAATAATTAATGAATAATGAATTTTCCCAGAAATTAGGTTTTGCCAATGTTTTCGAAAATCTTCTAATACAGTATACTAATTGATTGAGAATTCAATGAATTCGAATAGAAAAATACCACAATGTGAGTGATTCAATCATGTCATTATTAGGCCTATAATATAATGATAGAAATCGACTTCTAGCTTTCATAACGAAGATCTTGTCATTGCGTCATTGATAGAAGCACGAATACAGTACTGTATGCATTCTTATAACCTTCTTTCTTAAATTCTAATTTCTTTATTCCTCCATAATCTACATAATTATTATATGTCCGCCAAATAAAGAGTATTTTCCTTACATTTTCATTTTTATCGGTTCAGATAAACTGTCAATCCTTCATATAGTAGGCTACATTCTCAATCATAAAATAAAATATGAAACTCCATGGATACTTGCATACCTGTCATCTCATTCTATAGTGCGAATCACAGCAAAGTGTCAGCATTGTTTATAAAATAACCTCAATGCTTCTCATTCAACTGACTCTGATGGTTTGAAATTAATCGCACTCCACTTACACTCTGTATTCAACTTAGTAAGTCACATCTCTGAAGACCGCCGTTCATTGTAATGGTTCCTCCCTATAATGAGATGTACTTCAAACTGTCTTATTTTTGTACTGTCTACTGCTGTTTTTATAAATACTACTGATTCCAATTGGAATTTAATAATGTTTGAAAATGGTTAAATGTAAAGTATTGATATCATTTATTAGGAATACTCATAGTTTAAAGTGGATTTGGCCATATTATGTTGGAGCACTGGAATGCTGTACTGGTTTCGGTTACACAGAGCGACTCAATTTGACAAGAAATCAATGGGCCATTGTGCCAGCTCTTGTCAGGACATGGCTTTGTTGCCCTGCCACACGTCTCCTTATCAACGCGCATTGTTATGTGTGTTGAATTTCATCTCATGCAATAATTATTGTATTGTCTACCATGCAACTATTTCTTCCAAAATTGTCCATTTCTAACGCAGATTTAACGCAGATAAAACTAATCGACAGCAACTAAGATATTTTTCCCAACAATAAATTTCAAGTGTGAATTAAAAAAAAAACGTAAAGTTCAAATTACAATGGTCGAACACAGCTTTAGTTGTTCCATGGTTCACATAGGATTATCATTTTGTTCTACTACAGATGTATCTATGGGTGTATGAGAGGTTTTTATACAGGGTGATTTTGTTAGTCCTGCTACCCAGTTTTTAATGTGTTTTATAAAACGGAAATTCAGTTGTAATTATTGTCATAAAAATATGTATTTGTTATTTATACAAACAAATTTAATATGCTATCACTTATTTCCTAGTTACTAAAGATTCTAAAGAATATGCACAAAATGTCCGCCCATTTAGATTATACGCGATGTAACTCTTTTCACCTTAATAACCATATTATTCTATGGTAAAAGACATTCTGCTGATAAGACGACCGGAATTTGCAAAGAATGTTATACAGCTCAAAGATAATCGTCTCGCACTGCCGTGTATATATCGATTGAGTAGGTCTACTAACTTCAAGCGACAAAACAATTTTTCCCGTAAATAACTAACTATACACTTACAATGGGGTAACATTAAGTGATACAATACTAACAATACTAAAATCACTCTGTAGAGTAACTTCTTCGTGAAATATTTTCTCTAACTATGAATGTGGATTTTGTGAATAAATATGAATTATGCTGTAGAATTTAGCTAACACGTAGTCAGTTCATGTCTAGATATTTCGAGTGGAGTATCAATTCAGATCTATAATTTTTACTTAGACGTTGTATAATTCATCGGATGGCTCAATATATTGTAGAGTCAAAATTTATCAAATAAATCAACTATTATCCTTTGGTTTTGTTTTTGAATCACGACATGAAGGGTACTTTTTGATTCATTTAAAAACGATTAGAATGCCCTGAAAAATACTTATGATATTTTATACCTCATTATTTATTTTATTTCACAATCACAATATAAAATTAATGATTGGGAGAGAATCAACAGGATAAACCCAAAACGGCTTCTCCCCCTAATTTTTATAAAAATAGTCCAAATGAGGTTACGTAAACACTTTCATAAAAATCACAAAAATTACAGTTCAAATATACATTATACTAAAAATTTGGTATCTGGGTTGTTTATTTACCCTAAAATATAAAACAATCACTTATATTTATTATATTTGTTTTTTATATTTTAAATTAATTAATATAGTACAATAATATTATGTAATCATAATAAATAGTGTGCAAAATTAGTATGATTAGTATTTTTCACAAAGCTAATAATATTTTAAACATACACAACATTCTTCTTTTACTTTTGTCTCGTATTTATCATTCAGTGTACTGTATCATTAACATTAACTGTACTGCATTTATCAACAACTGTTTATATTGCTTTTCAGAGGAAAATCTACAGCAATTGCATGAGATCCATGAGACCATACAGCAAATGCGTGATGTAACCACCGTTCAAGCCCTATCCAATCAGGTGATTTTCAATTTTCATCCTAGTGCTCCATCAGATTATTATAGATGAACTGTCTCTTCCTTATTGTTATAGAATGAATAGCATAGGTACCAGTTTGAAAAACACCAGTTGATTATCTCAAAACATTGATTTAATATTATGCTTATGTAAATAAATGAAAAAGTTACAAGCGATTGATTACTGAATATTTCTAGTTCTTTAAAAACGGTTTTATTAGTATTCCTAGTTGTATCAAATGATTAAGTTTGTAGAGTGAATATTTTTGTTGTATCAAATGAGTTGTAAATAGTTCTAGCTTAATTCATTTACATCCTCTGTAGTTTTAATGACTGAATAATATGTCTTATCAAATGAATATCAGTATGAAGAGGGAAGAATAATGAAAAGACTGAATCAATTACTGTAGTTCGAAAGGAACAAAGTTGAAACAGTATTTTCTTATCAAAGACAATTTAACATTCAACTGTACATCAACTAAAACATTTTGTACTCTGTGAAGAAAAATAATATTTTCTCTCTTGACGAAGTGATAATAATTATAGAAGTACAGTTATAGTACAACTTGTTGAATATACACACCAGCACATAAAATAAACTTATAGATTGCTGGGGGAGTCGAACTCTGAACATATTTCAGGTGAACATAACAGGTGAGTTTTTCTCAACTTACTCCTCAAATTGAATCAATGTCATCGTTAATAAGTAACCTATAGTTGTGTTTTGTGAATGACTATGATTTGTGTTACAGTTGGCCCGACTGACTCAGCAGTGTGCAAGGTTGAGCGCCTCCTGTCCGAGTTTGAACGACTTGGAAAATGAGCAGGATCCCCTCTCCAGTGTCAACTCGTCACCTACCCACACGCTCCCCCCTCCCAACAATATCACCAGGAAACGTACGTATATTCCTTCTCTTTGCAACTCATTCGATGTACGGATACACAAACTTTTTCATGTACAAACACTTTTTAACGGATCCTCTATGGAAAACCGTTGAAGGTTTGTATGGGTAAACCAGTAAAGCTATTACCCTAGGGTATTGTAAATATAGGGCACTATTTTACCTATTACTAAATGTGTGTCACTAGAGGGAAACTATAACCTTAGATAGGAGGAGATAGCACAAGAATATATCTCATGGTTTAGGGCGTTTATGTTCCAATTTTCAATGTTAACTCAAGCTGATAGTCCTAATACTTATTTTTCGTGGTAGTCTCTCATACTGTGTCATTCTTACTCTCTCAACCGGCCAAAACAGTAATAATAGATAGTAGTCGACAGAGGCTTGATTTAACAAAAATTGGCTTGAATTTTGGAACATAAACTACATGGGATGATGACCTTCAAAAAGCAGTTCATAGACTTAATGAAATGTGTGAGGAATATTTTTTTAAAGTCTCAATTGAAAAGAACAAAATTATGTCATTGACAGAAAAATATCCAATCAGGTCTAAAATTGTGATTGATATCAAAATATTAGAGCAAGTATCACAATACACATAATTATATAGGATGCGATATCAGTCATAAAGTCATATCAGTCTTGGACATTGAGAAGAAAATTGGAACTTTTCAAGTGGTATGTGGCAATATCAGCAGATATTGGGGAAGAAAGCGAGGAGAGATACTTTAAATAATGAAATTTAATAGAATCATGGCTGCTCTAGTCGTCCTCGGAAGTGAGTCGTGGGTAACAACGAAACCACTTGAGAGTAGATTGCAGGCGGCAGAAATGCGATTCCTCCGCACAACTAAGGGCTGCGATCGGAGAGATCATTTTAGAAATAAATATATCCGATCAGAGCTGGGAATATACAATTTGAATGAAATGGTTACAGAATTCAATGGAAGGAACATATAAAAATAATATCTGCAGAAAGATTTCCCCTACAGGTATTGAATTATAGACCAGAAGGCAGAAGATCAATTGGAAGGCCACGTAAGAGATGAAAAAACTACATGTTATGTATGGAATGTTAATTTATACAACTTGATTGTATTCAAATAACTATAAACCGTTTGTAAGTCGGAACAGGCAATCCTTGCATATAAGATGATGATGACCACGGGATATCTTCTTATGCTATAACATTTTTACATACTGACAACATATCGATTTTATCAATTTAATCATTCTCATATTATGTCTAAATCCAAAGAATTTGATTGATTGAGTACTTTATTTATGTAGATTACAATAGGCATATATACTGGCTCATACACAATCGCTTTGACAGCGATAGTGGAAACAAAACACTAATTCATTGAACTCATAATCTCAATGTTTCTAAAAACAATCAATCTATCAAACTTACATTAATAATCTCAATGAACTAATGAAACATATCAATTCCTGCATGCACGAATCAACTGTACTGTAGATGTTCATGTTCAGCATTATCTGAATGTGTAGCATTGATGATGTTCACAAGAAATTATGACAGTTCAAAATGAATCCCACCGTGGTTGATTGAAGAAGGATAAGTAGTGTGACGGGTGTTGGAGTGAATGAATGGAGGCTAAGACAGACATAATTACGCGCAGGGAAGAGAGTGATGGGTTAGGTCGGTAAATGGATTGCAACGGCGACAGATTGAAGCCGAAGGGGAAGCCACGGATCACCAGCTGCAATCACGGCAACCAATCGGCTGGCAGAAATGAAGAGCCAGGTTAAACGAAAGGACACACTCCTTCCATCTACCTTAATGTGGTCTATTGTTCGGGGCGCACAACTTATTGATGGCCACATTCAATCTCAAGTCATCTCAAATGTCATTTGAAAATTATTTTTGTTTTTACATCCTCATATTATATGATTTGCATAAATTCCTAAATTTATGAGGTTATAGTTTGATTACAGTATTAATTTACTATTTATAATTAGCAGGTATCCTTATAATTTATTCGTTCAGACTATAGGCTGAGATTTGTCGTGTAAAGCCAGCCACTTGAGAAAAGCCGTTTCAAATTAATTATAGGAATTTGTCAACTATATCCATACTCTAGCTTTGCGGATGAGAGATCAATGTAAATTTTGAGCGCCTTGAGTGCTCTCATTAGATTGTGAAAGGCTGGCACCAAATTAAAACTCTTGTGTCAGGTGGTCATTTGGTTTCGTGATAGATTCTCTTGTTCAAAATCTAGTTTTATTTCAAGAGTTATGATTCAAAATTACATAATTTTGATGATGTACTATTTTGATGTATTTTGATGATATTGTATACATCAATAAATAATAAAACCTGGCTATTTTCGAAAATAATAAATTGTCAAATATTTGGTTCATGTACCAAATTATAACTTATTTGAATCTTTAGTATCAATATTGTATTATTTTCCAAACATTACTAAATTATTTATGCAAAATCTGAATGAATTTAGAATCTCCAAGTTGGTTAATTGACTTGAGTGAACTGCAGATGTCACTTTATTTTATTTTTGGAACTTTTTAAAAAAATTGTTACTTTGAAGTCTTATGAGTACAATTCATAGATCAGTTATTGATTATTCATGAAATTTGTTAACATGATTACTCATGAATTTATTGATGAGACTTGACTTCTTAGTAAAATTTTTAGATTACTTTTATCTTGATTGTTCATGAGATTATGAGATTATTATTGCTCAGGAGACTTCTAATAGTGATACTTTTCACTAGAGATTACCTTTTCACTGATTGCTGTTGAGACTTATGAGTGGAATACGGCGAATACTAATTGATAATTAATGAATGCACATGCAGGTAGCTCTGGTGAATGGCAGATCGGAGTGCGAGAAGACGGAGAAGTGATGAGAAGACGAAGTTGGGCTGCTTTGGAGGACTTGACCAACAGCAAGGACTCATGTAGAGCCGACAGACAAAGAAGGTACAACAAACATGATTTCAATTTTCTTTGTTTATAATGGTGTGATCACATTCAATGCGTAAGTGCAAGTGCACGTCAGATGAGCCGAAAAACAAAATGTGGAAAGTGCCATTGAAACACGGTGTGATTTGCATGTAGCTTCTCACACTGAACGCAATCAGCAAGTGTGAGTGTTCATTCCAGATTTTGTTTCTCGTCTGCATGCTTGGTCATGCATAACTAAGCGTGCACTTGCGATCCAATGTAATCACACACTAAGGCTTTATTAGAACTGAACGACTAAATGCATGAAAACAGTATAATATAAATCATACAATAAATTAATTAATGACTTGAACAAATGGTTTTGATCTAAGCTTAATCTGTGGGTCACTTTACTGTATCTGTTTCATACTGTAATGATATTTTGTCATTCGTCTTAAATTTGAGGAAATTATTAGATGAGATGCCTCTTGCTCTTTATTATTTCACTTTTCTAAGCCATAGTTTGCAGTTTACCTGACATTATTATTTTGTGGAACCAAGCATTTTACTCATTAAAGCGGATTCAAGAGTATTTATGACTTATATAATATAGTGAGTCATAAATCGATGTCTACAATAGTTTCCTAATACGACATGATCTGATGATGAATATTTCATTGGTTAGTAGGCCTACCTGTGTTTACCAAATAAATGAATGAACATGTGATTTCGTTGAGTAACCATTAAAATTATTTATTTTCTCATGCTATCTATTGAAGGAATCAATCATGGTAAGTGCCATAATGAAATGTAAAATGGTTCTATACGATATATGCAATCCGATAATTAGACTGAACTAATGATAATATCTTCTGTTTTTTTCGTTAACTTCTTTCTCACTCAAGGCCTCACTACGATATGGCCCCTGACTGCCATTTGAAAGATTCTAATTTTGCAATCATCAGAAATCCTTATATAACTGGAAACTCTGAATTCTAAATAGATATGGACAAAAAACTCTATGAACTGTGAAAGCTATATTCTGATAGATGTTATTCAGTGGATGACAATAAAATATTATTGAATCATTAATATTACAGTAATAATGAATATCTCACTTTTGTGTATTAAAGTTCAAATAATTTGCAATTAACATATCTTCAGCCAGCTAGGTCATTCTATATTATAATATTATAACATCTCTCGTATTCAAGGCAGGCGTGCATGCGCATGCGCTGTTTGGTAGAGTGGGGGTCCAATGCAGAGCTTTCATTGGCTGTTTGGATCAAACTAAAACATGATTTGTTAGTTACCAACCTTGGTTTTTCAAGCCAGTTTTCTATGGGATAAATTGTTTTTGAAGCAACAGTGTATCACATGGTGTAGGAATGGCCAAGACAAAGCCAGTGATACCAATAACTCACTTTTTTATTTTCTTGTGATAAAACACGTTTTGATAGTTAACTCCTCAAATATTGCGCTATACTAAGATGGCATGAATGAAAGATATGTTCTATTCCACAAATTTAGTGAAATTTATTAAAATTGAACTAAGCGTTATAGGTTTTATCAATTTGAATGATGGTTGTTAAGAGTTTATCATTTCACTTGTACTGGTTTCACTTATGCCAGTAGTCTTCACCTCTAGTCGTATAAGAATAAGATAGTTGATATAGTTGTTATTATCGTTTTTGCTCAACTGTCACAACTTTGTATTATTTTTGTATTGTTGATGAAATCAAATTGAATTGAATGTTGTGCTTCAGTATCAGTTTGAGCAGTTTGGAATCGGAGAATGACGATCCGTTCAGCGAGAGCACGGCCAATCTGCTGGGGGCGGGTGACGGGGCGGGGGCGTCTGTGGTAGCGGGGGCGGGGGTGGCAAATGGCGGCAAGGGAGGCCGGAGAGGCAGTGGCCGCACTGGGCGGCAGGCACGCACTGCCGGCACCTCTTCCACCCACTCGCTCAACGAGGCTGACTTACAGGTAGGCCAACATACAACCACCATTCCTACAAATCACCTGCCCGCTACTTTCCCATAAGTTCCACAAGCTAGTCACAATATAACTAAAAAAATATTTTGTAAAGAATTTCAACAGGGCTACTTGAATTGTTCAATTAATAGAGAAATAACTCCTTAGTACTCTTTTTTTAAACTGTTTTATACAAATACTACTACCAGGTTCAGCTTTCACTTTGAAGAAAAGCACACTTGAAAATGGTTTGAGCGCTGAAACTTGTAGTGTTTACTGATGGAAATAAAGTAGAAATTGCATTTGTTCAAATGCTAATTAATGAATAATTAGTATTAAACGAAAATCCTAATTAAAAGACCATCAATTAGGAGGTAGCGGGTTCGATTCCCGGGCTGGAAAATAATTTTTGGATAGTAGCTCTCATCGAATTTTCATCTAGCTGTTAATCCTGTTGTCAATATTTGTAGTAGCAGAATACTTAGGAGTGATTTTCAGCATTCAATTAGGATTTTCCTTTAATAATAATATTAGTAGTGTTTATCCATGAATAAAATTATTTATTTATTTATTTATATAAAAGAGTTTAAAATGGGTACTACTTAGTTATTTCTAATTGAAAAAATATAATTTCACTGTACTGACACGTTCATTATAATACTGATATTCTGGAATCCAGCTTATAGTGTGTTTTCATTGAACACATTAAAGCGTTCACAGTGTACCCAGAGTGGTAATTCAAGTGCCACTTAGTCAAATATTGTGAATTATTCAAATAAATGGAATTTATCTGTTCATGGCCATTTCATGTAAATTCAAATAACAACAAGCGAGTCGGAAATAAAATGCTTAACAACTAAAAAAAATCTGGTGTGGTACACTCACACAACTTTCCTTGCTCATTGAACTGTAAGCCTCATTCTTAAACGAGAATGATTTAGGGGAATAACATAATGGCGATTGGCAGCAACATATTTGAAACTACGATCAGACTACTGTATATGTGTATATATAATTGTTTTCAGAGTTCTTTTCCTTTGTGTAAATTGTGAAATTCTATGATTTTTTTAAAAGTCGTCAAAACAGCTGTTCTACAGATTAAATATCTTGACTATGTGTTCTTTTTATAAACTGCTCTTCCTACCTACCTCAGGCACGAAAAGGACAAAAAACTCATGTCAATTTACTAAGTCCATTTCTCAAGGATGGGGTGGACCCCATTAGTTTCCCTGGAAATAGACTCATGCCAGTTGATAGAGCTGATAAATAACTATACAGGGTATTAATTAAAAATAAATAGGTCAAGCCTTTTTTGAGAAAATCGTGAAAAACATGGTTTTTTAGTAATTATCCGCCATTTTTCTCAAGAATATTACGGAGCTCCTGCAATTTTCCCAGAAATGAGACTCATGTCAGTTGATAGGGCTTATAAATTTGAAGAAAATCGTTAGAGCCGTTTTCGAGAAAACCGTGAAAAACATGGTTTTTTAGTAATTATCCGCCATTTTTCTCAAGAATATTACGGAGCTCCTGCAATTTTCCCAGAAATGAGACTCATGTCAGTTGATAGGGCTTATAAATAGCTATCCATGGTATAAATTTGAAGAAAATCGTTAGAGCCGTTTTCGAGAAAACCGTGAAAAACATGGTATTTAGTAATTATCCGCCATTTTGAATTCAATTTTATTGAATTTCTTATTGTCAGATCCTCATGGAATAAGGACATTAAGTTTAAAATTTCAAGTTAATCGGTTGATTAGGAATGGAGTTATTGTGTTCACAGACATACACACATACACACACATAGACCAACTCCCAAAAATCATGTTTTTGGACTCAGGGACCTTGAAACGTATAGAAAACTTGAAATTGGGGTACCTTATTTTTTTTGGAAAGCAATACTTTCCTTACCTATGGTAGTAGGGCAAGGAAAGTAATATAATGTTTGAGAAGTTCACAATAATCCCATGTAGGCCTATGTGTGTATATTTATTTGTTAATGTCTCTATGCGGATTATTATTACATGTTTTTATTTATTTCTTATAAATAAAAGTTACCATTAACTTTTTAAAGAATTATAATTACATAATATAATCACTGTCCACATCCATTATCATGATAATAATCCTATCCATTACATGATATCAATCAATCAATCAATTTTATTGAATTCAAAGTTTAACTCAACTCGTGGAGTCATTCACCGAACATGAAATGTAAGGCCAGAAAAGAGACAGAGATTAAGTTCTATATGACATTGGCCATCCCTTTAATGACATACGGATGTGAGGTATGGACAAAAACCAAGAATGATGACTCACGAAATCAGACGTCAGAGATGAGGTTTCTGCGCTGCGCAGCATTCAAGGATACTCAAGACGAGACCACTTGAGAAATGAAATGTGCAACCACTAACAGAAATAATAAAAAAATACAGATTGAAGTGGACAAATCACCTGCGCCGTATGCCACCAACGCGTCTTCCACTACAAGCTTGGAAGTTACAGTTGGATGGGAAAAGGAACGTCGGAAGACCGAGGAAGCGGTGGACACCTGACTAGTCCATGATGGATGATGAATTCAATACAAAATAAGAAACAACACAATCAAAAATTAAATTTATAATAAAATAAAAAACAGTACATACAGGTGATATATTATTATAATTAGTACCATTGTCGACAATAAAATTACCCTTCAATAAAAATCAATCATTCAAAAAACTCTGTTGATAATAGTCGAAGCTTGTGAAGCGATGATTCAATGTAATCATCCCTATTAGAATTCTCACTAGTTTCATTTTCCACGCATTAGTGTTAAAATTAACAATAAAGTTTAAGTGACAGTATTACAGTTTGATGTGAATCTCACTATAGTTACATTCACATATGTATGGCTCCACTTGCTGAATGACTTATAATTTTATTTATAAGAAATGCTGATAGTTTGAAGTGAATGTATGATTGAATTTATGGCGTTATTTGCAGAATGACTTCATGAAGGTGGTGGCGAAACGCGAGGCAGAATGTCGCTTGCTGCAGGCGCGTCTTCCATTGCAGAAGTCCATTTCGACGCCCTCAATCCTGGCCGCCCGCGACCTGGCGCCTGGGGTGCCCGTCATTGACGGCGCCAACGCCACACTCTCAGTGTAAGTTCATCTCTCAATCCTACTCAACTCTTTGTTCAACTTCACTACGATATTTCAATCTTGTCCAGTTTTTGTGTGTTTGGTATTGGGCATACTTAATTATCAGAGCTCTTGCGTTTTTGCTTTTGAATCGAAATTTAGATTGGAGTTATTTTGATTTATTAGTTGTTTAAATATTGGGGTGGACGCTTCATTAATTTTTTTCTGAAAGTATTGTACTTATGGAGAATATTTCTACTACGAAACCACATGCAATCTATTTCACTTTAGTATTAAAGGAATTTTTTCTTACACTGTTACCAATTTTACTTCACAGTTTGCTTCTAGTTGGAATTTGTCTCAATACTATCACTTTAATACACAATACCTCAATCTGTCACTTTAGTTTAGAAATAATGTTTTTTGACATTTATAACTTCTCAGATACTGTATGTTTTAGTTAGAATTGAATACTTTATTACTCAATATTTTCCCCTCTTAATACAGTTTAGATAATGGGGGTTTGGTTGTATTCTTTTAGATTCCTATGTCTCACATAAGTGTGATCTTTGTTGAAGGTATTTCTAAAACGATCTAAACTTAATTTACAGTATTTTTGTGAGGTAATTTGTTTTCAATCACATAAAAAGGTTAATACATCGAAGTGAATCTCTTTAGATAGTCCCTTATCATCATATCATTGGCAAAGGCTACGTCATTTCATTACTCCTGGTAATATTTTTTTCTGGTCCAGCAATATTTGCATGTAATATGCATTTTTGGTGGAACGATTCCATTTTCACGCATGTTTTTGTTGTATTATAAATTTTGCACTCACAAGCATGAAAATTATTATTCAAATACCGTTCATGCACTCTCTTTTTCTTATCTTTTAGAAGATTGCAGTTTTCAATGATTTCACTGTCATGAAAATGGGGGATTTTCTCATTCGAACTATTGATTTTCAACAATGAAGAATTAAATTTTATTCAGTCAATATAACTTCAATTATAATTCAGTCAAAAGTTCCATAAATACTAGTGTAAATTTTGTTACAAAACTTTTCTCTCAATTGGGCTGAATCATAATATTATTTGGTTGGACGTTTCTTAAAATATAATAAACTTTCAAATATACATTAATAATTAACGTTTCTTATAGTTAGTACAACAAGTTTTCTCATCACTCTGAGGAAATAGAACTGTATTCTATTATATAGTTAGAACACGCTAATAATTTGTTTTTATTAGTAGCCTAAATTATTCAATTTGAAGAAATAATATTGTTTCATTAGTAACATACATTATTCAACACTAAAAATGGAAAAATGATAATTCTTCCCAAAAAGATTCAATAACAATAAATGATTAGATTTTCATGCACATCTAAAAATGTGACGTGGGTTTTTCTTATAAATGACATCAATACTTCTTATTCGACCAATCACAGTTCAATGACAGTGTAAAGTGAATCTCACTGTAGAACCTCAACACTAGTTCCCACTATTACATAGATATTCCTCCATTGTCAGTCATGCTTATCAAGTCACTAATTCAACAGTTGTAACTGTTCATCATTTTTCATGTATCTTACTCAAAAAATGCTATCCACAATATCCGATTCTTTATTTGAGATCTTGAATAAGTTTTCGTCTTTGAAAGGCACACTTATGATGGTATGTTATTGAACAAAATAATTTGAAGACGATCTTCAAGTCATGAAACTAGTCGATCATGGTGTGAAATTTGTTAATGAGATCCATGAGAAAAAATTATTCAACGATTTCGCTCTAATAAAATTCACTTTACAACTTCTAAATAGGTCCTCGCGCCTGTAAGAATTGTTTGATGAGGCTAACATTATCACACTCCAATGTATAATGCGAAACATGTACTTTATAATAATTGTGTGATGAAATATTTTTATTAAAAGTAAATACCAGGAAAATAACTCTGATTACGTATCATTTAAATGTATTGATAATTTATTCCAATTTCTGCCAATCAGGAATATTATCCTACCACCCTTGTTTAAGTCTTGTTATCACGTGTATTTCTGAATTGAAGGCGAACGCACACAGCAGCAGACAGATGTTGGAAAATCCCAGAAACGGAGGGAAGAATCGCTCCCCAGGTGTTCGAATGTTGCAATGCACATTCTCTCCATATTTATGCGCACGTCTCCATGCAGACGTTGATTTTTTTCTCCGTCTGTCTGCTACAGTGTGCATTCGCCTTAAGCGGGACTTGATAATAATAAATTTCTTCTCAATGTCTTCTCATTCTATAATGTTCAATATTGAGCTACATTCATACCTACAGTGTAACTTTCAAATTGTGTGTATTATTGATTTATAATTTTTATGGCTCTATACTTTTACAATGTAAACTTAGTCACAATCAACACTAGCCTGTCAGTTGTAGCCGTTCACAATCAGCTCAAACCCCATTGAACACACTCCAACATCAACTTATAAAAGGATGTTCACGAACAAATATTAAAATTATAATAATATGAAATGCCTAATAATTATCAATCTTTGAGCTTTACTGCTATTAATATACAGAAAATTGATTTTTCATTCATATTAATTTTTTTTTAATTCAGTTCCATTCTCTTATTAACTACATAAAATCGATAGTATTTTTATACTGTGTTACTAACATGTTGGAATCCAAATGTTGGGCGTTAAATAAGTTGTTAATGTTGGTAAATTGTCCCACATTTAAAATTCATAATATTCAGTATCGATCTAAGAATTGTGTTGAAGAACATTATAAGATGAAGCTAAACAAAAAAGTCTTCGCTTTAAAGTTTCGGTAATAGTTGAAAAATTAAACCACTTAATTATTTTCTTCTTTTGAGTTTTTGTGTTAGTAGAAGTATTATAACTGTTTATCTGTTCAATATCGCAATAAGTCGTCTATTGAATCAGCTTTGAATTTTTCTATATTGTTGAATAAAAATTAAAAAAATATTGTATTAGTGCAACTATTTTATTAAGTGAAATCTTCATGATTACACATTCATTGGGAATCAATTTATTATGTGAAAATGTAACAATTAGTAACAAAGCATTTCATTATATCGATCACACGAATATTTGTGTAATCCTACGCATCTTTACAATTTAAATAATTTTCCAAGGCTCTAGATTCTCTATTAATTTCAACACTCGAACAACTCTAAGTCTCTTGCTTCTTTCAAGTCCGATCCTCATTAAATATTGTAATTATTGTGCTTTCCATTCGTTTTTATCGTTACTCAATGTTTGAGGACGATTACATTCTTTGAGTTGAGCACAGAACATATGAGCACAAACTTGATTACAAAGGTTGAAATAATGACAGTATTAAACACATTTCTTCGAATAAACCTTTTATTAATTTAATATATGCTGAAAATTTATTCATAATTAGTCAATTATTGTTTCATTTACAATAATTCAAATTAATAAATAAATAAATTCATTCCCATTTTATAATATAATGCCTAATCAAGAATAAAATATCACAAAACTTGCCGCTTTTATTTTGATTAGTTACTAGCGTTGGTTTTGTTTGTTGCAATATTCAACGCTTGTTGTGTATATTGGTTTTAGTGCAGCATGTACATTAGCATAGCATAGCACAGCATAGCATAGCATGGCTTTCATTGTGAATTGCACATTGGTATTGTTGTGGTGTGCACAATAGAGGGTGCCAACTGCGACCCAGTGGAACCGAAAGCGAGACCGAGGAGGATATGTTGGCCAGCCTGCTTGACGCCGACAAGCCTGACACGCATCTCTCCTTGCAGTACCACTTGTTCAAGTCAGTATAATATGCCATTTCCTTCTAATTCCGCCCAGTCGGACACAAAACAATACCATTCATTCTCACGTCGTGCTCACACATTGAACAAATCAATCGTCAGAAAAACTAACCATTCGAAGTAAAGACGAACTTGATGTTTCTATCGTGCATAGGCTTACAAGGCCTATCAAAAAATATTTCTCAGATCAATCTCTCTTTGTGAACCGTTGAATGAAAATAACTATTTTTCTCCTATCGGCTAGTAGAACAAACTAAGCAGTTTCTGCCTTAGTAATAACTTGAATTTCACTTTTTAATATAATATATTATTTCCATGTAATATATATTGTAGATTAGTGTTAAACTTGGATGATGCATATGGAACTTGAATGACTTGCTTCATCTGCTATGTTTTCTCAATTGCTATTATATGTTGTTTTAATACTGACTTACCGAACAACAGACGTTATTAATGACACTTGTTTGTTACTTCAGTATCACTTATTCAAGTAAGTATCATTATTGGCCGGTTATATGCCAATATTATGCTTAGCTTAGTTGAATCATTATTTTACTAACAAAAAATGGGACAACTGTAACTTTATAGTAAGATGATTTGAATGAATGTTGTCATGAAAGTAACCTCCTTCTGCTATTGCAAATATTGACAACAGAGAAAATTGATTCATCAAAACTTCTAGAATTTCAATCCTATTGAAGATACGACTTGTATTATTGGTAAATGGTACAATTTACTTATTTATCAATACAATGTATTACAACGTGAGAAATCTCACTTGACGTATATAAAGGTACCTGATAAAGATTATTGTTGGACACACTGAATATCTTGATTAAGATTTGAATATCATCTGAAATAATCATCTCCAGCGAAGTCAAAAACTATTGTAAAGATTTGATTGTTGTATTAATTTTCATATTCCACGATAATCACAATTATCTTTCTATCTTTTAGTGCTGTTTACGACGACCACCAAGAGAAGCGTCGGAAAAGGGGAAGCTTATTTTTCAGAAAAAAGAAGGTAATTAATATTATTCTCACAAAAATAATTACTTTTCTTTATTAAATAATGAAGAGTTGAATGAATAGATTGATGCATATATTTTTTTAGCTTTTCACCTTCTTATTCAATTTGAGGCAAATTTAATACAAAGTTTAGAAAACTAATCTTTTAAATTCCACTTCATTGAGTAACTATAAGAGGATTGCAGTTTCCTTTTGAAACAAATACATCTTTGGCTATTGGTTTCATTTGCAACACGAAACTGCAGTTCTGGAACAAAATTACAAAGTGGTTATGAAAATACAATCAGTGTAACTGAAAATGAAGAGACTTGTAAATATTGACAATTTGAAACTAAATTAGGAAATTGAAGAAATTTGAGCAATAGCCTGTATTTTCTTTCCCGATCGTTTGTGCTAACCTAATAAATAAATAAATAGGCTAAATAAATAAATAAAAGTTGTTGAATTGGCTTTAATTTTGAAATTGTTGATCTATGATAATCGCACTATGTCTTATATAGTTTATTTTCCTAATAATTTATTAATGTTGATTAACCTGCCGGTAGTCGCGTGTTGTATTTTGTACAACATCCAATTTTACTAGTGTTATGTACTCTGTATACTGTCAAAACATATTAATTAATTGTATAATTACTTTTTCCATCTTCTTGGATTATTTTACGCCTATGAACATTTGGATGATTACCATTTCATAGCCCGATAAGGTACATCAAGCAAAGCCATCAATTCTGTGTTATTGGTTCGTTTACAGTCCCCCGTATACAGTCTTTCCCTATCTTATGCACAGTGCGACTTATGCACTTTCGCGACTAAATGGCACCTAAAGTAAGACTGAACCATTGCTTGGTTGATACTGCAACTCAGTGGAGTGATGGGGGGAAAGTTTTGGAATGCATAGTGACTCATTCACTGACACCACCCCATTCAATAGTTTTGTGCAGCAAAAAACTGACACTGTTGTACTTTTTACAACAGCGCGACTGCCGGAAGGTTAATTTGGATTTCTAGAATAATTATTATTGCCTCCTTTCAATTGTCAGGAATTTATTTTTATCAATTTTACAGGATAAATCGAAGAAGCAAAGTCATCAGTGGGTTTCAGTATGCTATGGATCATCTCATCTCTGTGATTGGTGCTCAAAACCCCTCACCAATAAACCAGCTTTGTACTGTGAAAGTAAGTTCATTAATTCGCCTTGTTCAGGCACTTTCAGTTTTTTTGTATTCCCTTAACTTTTTAATTTGATCTTCAATTAATTCATCTACTTGGAGAGAATAGATGTAAAGTAGTATCTAGATTACTAGTAGTTCTGTAAACAGTAGACCTCGCGCAGTATAACGACGTCCTAAACCATAAGCACTTCCACACTAATACACTAACATCTATTTATTTGATCAGATCATGCTTACACAAGATTTAATTATCATATAACGCTTTCCAGAATTTAGCGCGAGAAAACCAGAAGACATCTGGGCGCCCAGACGAGCTTTATTGTTCTTTGCATCCTATTTAATAGTGCATAAAAATTGCATTCAATGAGGCATGCAATTTATAGTCTACACAGCTGTTAATTTTGTACCAAGTTACATTGAGATATTGAATTGCATGCGTCATGGCATACAATTTATAGTCAACTCGACAGCTGATTTATGATGAATAATAATTATTCTATAGTCTGATTTTTACGGTAATATTGGCGTATGAAGGAGGCTCCTTTTTCCTTTTATATTATCCTTGAAATGCAAAATTTCCAAAAACCTTGTATATTCGTCGACGCGCAATTTAAAAAGGAACATACCTGTCAAATTTCATGAAAATCTATTACCGCGTTTCACCGTAAATGCGCAACATATAAACAATTAAACATTTAAACATAAAGAGAAATGTCAAACCGTCGACTTGAATCTTGGACCTCACTTCGCTCGGTCAATAAATATTATTAAAAAAAAAATATATATATTTTTTTTGTTCTATAAAAATCTCATATTATTTTGTTCTATGAGCTTGATTCTAGTTTAATACCTTCCTGCCCGAATTATTGCTGCCCTTATTTACTGCTCATGTTTTACCCTCCAACTACTCATTCTCTATTGCAACTTTTCCAGGACGAACATTGACGAATTCATAAGTACTGATAAACTTTTTTCAACTACAAGTTATTATTAGTCAGTTTCTAGTTATTATTAACTAAGATTTGTTACTGAAAGTTATGCCTTTTGTAATAATATGTAATTATTTTTCAACAGATTGTGCTGTGACAGTTCATCAGAACTCCTGTAAGGAACATGTGGCTGAATGTTCAAAATCAAAAGGAGGAAAGGTCAGTTACACTCACATTTTATGCAATTTTTAAACGAATCATTCAAAACATTCTATGAATCTCTTGGAATTTTAAGCACTACCCACATTGAAAATTACACAATAAAGATCGTGAAGTCTCAGTTTTGAGATATTGGATTGAAGCGAAAACCAAAATATTGATGCTCTTTTAAAACTTTCCAGATTGTGTTTACACATCAATGGTTTGAGATAAAGCACCTATAGAGAGAATCATTTCAAATTGTCAACATTCCTTATCAATAATGTTAATACTTTTCACCCAAGCGATTCTGACAGTTTAAAGTGAATCTTACTATGCTATCTATTACGTACTCCTTAGCTCATTCAGCTCTTATCTTATTTTACAAGAGGTTGAATTCCCATTCACTCATATTATCTGCACATTACAAGTGTATCATGTCTCAAGTGATGAAGCACAAATATTTAAGTGAAATTTATTCTTATTAGTGTTAATATACGGTAGTTGAAATGTCCTTGGAGTATTGTGTGTTCGAGGATTTTTCAAGTCCTGTAGCTTCACCATATTTAAGTTACTATGTGAGTGTTATTACTCGATTAAAGTATGTGTTTTGAGTGTGTAATTCTCCTGTTGTAATGGGGTATTTAAATTAGGAATATATTGGGGTTATATTATTTAAAGTATTGTGATGGTATTATAAGGTTGTGAGAACAACCCTAGACATTATGGTAACAATTTATAATAGGGGAATCGCTTGGCTTGCGAGAGGTTAAATTGATCTAACTCTATAACTCATGAGAAAGGAACTATATTTTAAAATAATAAACAAAACAGTTATATTTTGGAGAACTAAGTAATCGATTTAATCAAATTGTAACTCAAAATGAAACTGGAAACTTAAATAAAAATAATATTGAGAAAACTTTTTAAACAAACAATAGAATAATTACAGGATTGCCTTCAATAAAAAAGATGAATAATATATAATAATAAAATTGATAATATTAGCTCACTGAACTCACTGAACCAGGAAAATGGTGTCTCGGAAAAGAAGGGTAGAGCCGGGCCCGATTATCTGCTATAGATAGCTCCAGGTCCCGTCCTCGTAACCGACTGACTAGAGCCTCTCATTTTTTCCATAATTTTACTTGTCATGAATTTTCACCGTCGTCAACAATTTATCTATTCATTGTGAAAATTCATGACAAATAATAAAAATTATGTAGTTCTATTACATCCCCGGGTCCCCCTAAACTTCGACCCGAAGTTATCGAAAAAACGGCATCTCTCTAAGTTAATTTTTACACATTTCAATAATATTTCAAAAATTAAAGTCAAAATTACTGCAAGCTAAAATTATTATTATTATTCACAATATTATTCTAATTGGATATTATATGTAACATAACTTTCAATGAATACCTTAAATCTATGTGAGTGCCAATTCATAAGCTAAATGCAAGTGATATAAATTACATTATAGTGAACTAATTCATAAAAATCAAACTTAGCCTAACACATCAATCAACTTCAAATCAACAATTCAATACATTCATATCTGAATAAGAATTGAATGGAAAAAATTTCAATTATATTGATGAATAAAATTAAACCTACAAAATCTACGAAAGTAATAAAATTGAATCATAATGCAAAAATTAAACATCAAGTCCGAATAGTATTCGAGTAAGCAAAATAATATTGTGGACCTTGAAAATAAGAATAATAATAATAATTGAAATAGTTTATCTTCTAATCTGGAAAAATATTTGAATCGATAGCATAAAAGAGTAAATGGATACAATAATAGTGAATAAGTAATTATTATTTGCATAGTTTCCTATATCCTAACCCATTATTTTAATGATTTCATTACATACTACTTTACTAAAACACAATATATTCTTAAAGCTCCTGTGGGTAGTCCACAATTGGAGTACGTTTCGGGACTCTCAGTTGATTTGCTTTCTTCTTAATATAATTTTGAAGACATAAATACAAGAATATAACAGTTATCAGTGTTTGCCAGACAATAATAATATAAATGATCAGTTTATTGTTCACCCCTAACAAATCAAAGTTATTTGGCATTTCAACATGATGGAAAATGTCTTCTGAGAATGAGTTGTGCTCTTCAAATTTTGAAAAATTCAAGTGCCAATTTTCATTTAAGATTTCCGAAAGGTTTAAGTACTGAGGCAGAGTCTCATGTTTAAAATTGGGATGCTCAATTTAGATAAATTTGTCCACATGTGAGGAATTACGTTATTAATAGCTGGAGAAGGATGGGAACGGGAGTCGCAAGGATAAAGAGTGCTTATCAGTACGTCGCCGTTGTCGTCTTGAAGTTCGCAGTTGCAAGGGATGTGGAGTGATAGGGTTCCTGGACTGTTGCTTGGGACCTCAGTTGTTGAGTTTTTACAGCGAATTGTCGTCTTTTTGCCGGTGTTGTGGAATAGGAAGGTGTCTTCTCGTAGGCGAGTGATTAGGGTTTGATTGTCAGTTGCTTTACAATCAAATTTGCAGACTTCTCGTAGCTCCGATACGTCTGCTTCTGATGTTAGAAGGTGGAGACAAGTGGCTTGGGTGGCGGAGTTCGACATCTTTTTCCTCGGAATCAAGCAGAGGCCTTTCTGCTTGAACTGGCAATCGTCTTCTTCGTCATCTGACAGGATTTGCAGTTTATTTTCTTCTCTAAGTATCAGGTGATGTTGGGAGGTCAAACGGCAGGTATGACCATTCCAATGAAGCGGGATAGATTGCAGGTGGAATAATGAAATAGTTGAATTTTTCTTCTTTATTGGTATTTTGAGGGTAACCAATAGTTCGTTGTCGGATTTTCTGCAGGATGTTAGTTTCAAGTTTCGAATTTTATCGTTGTCTTTTGTTGATATGGTGAAGTTTCTCTTGTTTATTTTCTTTTCGAGTTCTTGAAGTCGATTGTTTAGGTCTTCTTTTGAAATGACGTGATGAGAAAGTTGTTGATTGTAGCATCTCATGTCGATTTCATTGTAGTTGTTAGATAGAGTCATCATATACATGAAAATAGTAGTCCTCAGTTGTGTTTTCAGTACATCGGTTGTAGTATTCCCTTCCTTTGAGACAGTGTGTCCAAGTACTTTAATTTTTCGGTAGAAGAAGTGACATTTAGATGTATTCAATTTTAGTCCTACGTCTTGCAATCTTTTCAAGGTTTTCTCGAGCTGTTGATATTGCTTATCAAATGATTCTCCATAGCTAATGATATCGTCCAAGTAAATCAAAACTCCTCTATACAAATAATCATTGAATACTTGGTTGATTGCTCGTTGGAAAGCATTTGGAGATGTTCTAAGACCAAAAGGTAGTCTTTTGAACGTGTACAGCCCTTATGAGTTGCAAATGCTACATATTTTCGACAATCTTCGTGTAATGGCTGTTGGAAAAATGCTTGTCTGATATCTAGGGTGGAAAAGTAATCCGAATTGTCAAGAGAATCAAAAATTGTTTGAAGAAGGGGAAGGGGATATCTATCCGGTAATATTTTCTCGTTCAACATTTTATAGTCTACAACCAATCTGAATCCACCGTCTTTTTTAGTAACTAAAAATGCGGGAGAAGCATAATGACTCTGGGTTTCACAAACTATTCCTGCTTTTATCAATAACTCTACTTGTCTGTCTATTTCTGTTCTTTGAGCGATAGGTAATCTGTACGGTGACTTAGCAATGGGTGTGTAATCTGTAAGTTTGAACTTGTATTCGGGTAATTTCGCTTCCTCGAAATCAATTTCGTTTGTTGAAAATAGGTGTTTGTATTTATTGATGAGTCTTTTCGCTTTGGAATTTTGCTCTGGTGTAAGATCTTTATTAATATCTATTTCACAACCCCCTCCATCGAATAGAACAGAGTCTACTAATGAAACAGATTCGTCGTAATTACAAACTTCTCCTTCAATTTCACCAATAATAGTTTCATGCAACAATCTTATATCTTGCCTTCCTAGATTCAAAATTCTAATTTCACTCATGTTTGTTTCAAAATCATCCTCATTCCAAAGCACATGCAATTTTTTATTATGTAATAACGATTCATTCGGAGTAAAATGGGATACTTTGAGCAATTTTTGTGTTAGATTGACTTTGACATTCACGTCTTTTTGAGCGGGGATTATTGTTTCAAGAGCACATTTGACGAAATTTACGGGATTGGGTATGCAGACTTCTTTTGTAATATTTGTTTCAGAATCGTTGTGTAATCTATTTAATGTACAAATCCACTCTTTATCCATGTCTAATTCGACTATTTTACCATTATCGGTCATTGAAATGATGTTATTCTCATAATCTAATTTCATTTTATATTTTGAGAAGAAGGAATTTCCAACAATAATATCAGCCTGTAAGTCTTCAGAAATTACTAAATTTACTTCGAATTTCCTGTCATGTATTTGAATTTCACTCGAGATCATTCCTGTGATCGGCATTAATGAACCATTAGCTACCGATAAAGCAATACTACTATTTTTCAAATGTTTTAGATCATCGCTACTTAAAAGATTTTTTTGAACTATGTTTACGTTCGTACCGGTGTCAATGGTAATTGATACATCTTTTCCTTTGAATTTTCCATTAATAGTAAGTACTGGGACTTGAATTCTTCTCTCTTTAGTCAATGATCCATTCATTCCAAGTTCGTGCTGAGCATGCATTTCGGAAGACAATAGCTGTTTGAAGTTGGTTTCACTTTCTATTTCGTTAGAGCAATTAATTTCACTTTCATTTGAGTATAACTGATTATTATTGGCATTGAGAAAAAACTGCCTGACAAATTCTATCGCTTTGGATTGTTCATCTTTCATTGATACAGAAGATATTATATTACATGTGATTTCTTCTTTATCAATTGAATTTGGAGAATAATTATCAAATGGAAATTCAGCGCTTTGTTTTTCAAATCCGGATCCCAAGTTCATATCCGATTCGTCTAGGCTCGGGATCCTGTATTCGAGTTTTTTGATAAGAAAAAACAATCGTCTTTCCAGTGATTATTCCTCTTACAGTATGTACAGAATCTAGTCCTATTAGGTTGATTGGTGTCCTGTAATTGACTGATGTTGATTGTGTGTAATTATTGTTTGTATAAGGTTGTCTTTGGAAATTGTTCTGATTTGTTTCGTGTGGGAAGACGTTTCCGCTCCTATTTCCAAACTGTCTATTAGGATTGGGATTTTGTGATTGACCTACATTTCTACTCAAATTTTTCTCCACAATACTCAGATCGTTCAATTTCTTCTCTAAAGTATCTACTACATTTATTTTTTGGACAGGCTGTTCGATTGAAGCATTATGCATTCCTAACTTTTTGTCTAGAAGGAAGCGAGATCTTTCATATTTGGCGAGATTTTTCTCTAAATCTTCAACTGATGCATTGTCCATGAAAGCAACATGTTGCAATGCTCCTACGTCTAAGCCTCTCAAAACATATCCTACTATTCTTTTCTCTGACATTTGAGGCTCAAGAATGTGACAAAGTTTTATTATATCTGCTGTGTATTCTGTGTATGTTTCTGTTGGTAATTTGTTTCTGTTTTCGAGTTTTTGTCTGGTTGTCTCTTCATGAACAGGGTCTACAAGTTTACTTTTTAAGTGGCCTACTGCATCAAGAAATGTCGCGTTTTCATTTTTATCCGAAAATATGTCGAAAATTGCCAATGCTGTTTTCTTGAGGTAGAGGGGTAAATACAAGATTTTATCATCCTCATCCCACTTATTTATTTTTGCTGCCCTATTGAAGGTTTTCAACCACTCGTTGAAGTCTTCACTCTTTGTACCCCCATAGCTTTCGGGTTTCGCAAAGGGTCTTTTATCATTCCCTGCCATATTATTTTCTGGAATTAGGATATTTGCTAAGTTATCGGAGCTACTGTGTCGTAGATGTGTTCTTGATTTCTGCCTAGCTTGCCTACTATTCGCTCGTAATCGGCTAACATAGGGAAGATAATACGATCGCGTTGAGACAGGGACCCTAACTTAAGTAATCGACTTAGAGAATCTCTAGCTCCTGAATCGTGGTCCACATAAATACAAACTTTTTTTGCCAAGTCAACAGCGAATCTCAAGTATTCAATATTAACAGATTGAGGGATGTGAATACCTAACTGTTTGCCTAGCTCTAATAATTCTGATTTATCCAGAGATTTTACTTTTAAATCAATAGGTAAACGTAATAATGAAACCTCGAATTCACTAGGTGATTGTTCAGAGTCACTAGAACTAGAGCTACTCATCTCAATATAACAATAATAACAATTATCATATTTACCCTGTACGTTGAGAGAATAGAGGACATAATTATACGAGATCAAACACAGAATATAATAATTATGATAATGACCTGAAATGAAAATGTCAATAGATAATTTGAAGGCTAATCTTGTCAATTAATAAACTCTTTCTCATGAGAACGACGCCCAACACCATGTAATGGGGTATTTAAAATCGGAATATATTGGGGTTATATTATTTAAAGTATTGTGATGATATTATAAGGTTGTGAGAACAACCCTAGACATTATGGTAACAATTTATAATAGGGGAATCGCTTGGCTTGCGAGAGGTTAAATTGATCTAACTCTATAACTCATGAGAAAGGAACTATATTTTAAAATAATAAACAAAACAGTTATATTTTGGAGAACTAAGTAATCGATTTAATCAAATTGTAACTCAAAATGAAACTGGAAACTTAAATAAAAATAATATTGAGAAAACTTTTTAAACAAACAATAGAATAATTACAGGATTTGCCTTCAATAAAAAAGATGAATAATATATAATAATAAAATTGATAATATTAGCTCACTGAACTCACTGAACCAGGAAAATGGTGTCTCGGAAAAGAAGGGTAGAGCCGGGCCCGATTATCTGCTATAGATAGCTCCAGGTCCCGTCCTCGTAACCGACTGACTAGAGCCTCTCATTTTTTCCATAATTTTACTTGTCATGAATTTTCACCGTCGTCAACAATTTATCTATTCATTGTGAAAATTCATGACAAATAATAAAAATTATGTAGTTCTATTACACTGTACTTATTAATATTGAAGAATATAAATGTGAAAATACTTGAATGTCGTAGAAGGTTGTTGGTATGAGGATTTCCCAAGGTCTAGAAATTGATCTTACTTTCTCAACTATGAGATTAATATTAAAGTATTGTAAAGTAAAGTGTTCAGTAGTGAGTTATAATAACATTTTTGTTCAAAGTGCGATTTTAAAGTTTCATCCTCAGTTTGTTTTTGAAATCAAAGAATTTGCAATAAAGTAAAGCTAAAATCTGTAAATATTTACCCATAAAAAAGAAAATAATAAAAAACTAATAGTCCAATCTTTTGCAACATACATTATTTAAAATGATTATGTATTTGTTTTAACCTGACGCCCTACATTGAAATTTGTTTTAAACAACTATCGTATTCAGTTGTTCAAAATAATTTCTTGGCATTCGATTTGAAAAATAGTTCAATAGTATACCAGAACGCCATTTACTATCCTTACATTTACTTACTGAGCGTGTACAGTGTGGGTGAGTTTTTTAGTGTCATTATTTATAGTGCAGTAGTGAGTTTTACTCTATACTGTTATCATTGCTTATAATTTTTTTCTATTCAACCAATGCTGATTTTTTAAAGTGAATTCCACCATAAACAATTCGGAATAGTTATTTGTGCAACTAGTGCGCAAAGTAACAGTTTGCTGCACCGAAAGAAAACGTTTACGGCAGCAGTTTAAACGTTGAGTGCAGCAGAGGAACTTTGCGCACGTATTTCACATTAAATTTTTCCTAAAGTTACCATTGAATATGAGAAGTGGGTAATTATGGGTAAAATTGCCTGAAATCCATCAAATGTTTTTCTGTGTAATTTTATTATTGATAAAAACCTTAATCCTAAAATCCTCGTTGTCCTTGGTTATAATATATACTTAATAATTTGCTCGTTGTGCTTCGTTGCACCTCTGCTCACTATAGCAGCCACAGCAGTCACTGTTACCAACTTCATTTTGATTTTGCTGCACTGTTGCTCCATATAACCTACTAAGTATTTTGCGTTGCCATGTTGCAAATCTGGAGTGCAGGAAAAATTTTTCCCGCACTAGAGCGGAAAAGTGATTCTTTGCGTTCTGTAATCAGTGCAGCAATGGCCACTTTTCAAGGTAACTGTAGGAAAAATAATATTCATCGATAAAAGTTTCCGTCATAATAGTTTTACTATCTCTCTAGAGTTACTCAAGAAATATCGGGGCACCGAGCTTCGCTCGTTATTTTTATTTATTGATAAACAGAACACAATTCTCTAAAATAATCGTGTTTATATTTCACAGCTGGCTATATGTCATCTTATGAATTTCGGGGATGCGATATTTTGATTTTTCACATACTCACTCGCTCACTCACTTACTTTTTTACTATCCACAGCTGTTTCAGCCAAGGATGAATTATCATTTTAATGTCGTTCAGCGAGTTTTCCCAAGGATGAGACCTAGTGCAATCGAATTTTTATATCATAAACCCACTATGTTCCAAATTTCGTGAAAATCGTTAGAGCCGTTTTCGAGATCCGTTGAACATAACCAGATATAAAAATACAGATATTGCTTGCTTAATATAATAGGATATTTGATTTTTTTATTTTAAAAGCTGCAGTGGTTGAACATGTTATGATCAATTAATAATCATCAAACTATTTATAAATCTAGTTTTCTAAAACTATTATATAAATCCAAGTGGTTATCTAATATTAGTGATAAATAATTGCCATGTATTCGTGACAAATCATTTCAATAACTACAATTAATCACGAGTAGTGCAAAAGTTTCAACTCATGCTTGTCAAGCCATTCACACAATGGATATAATAATGTTTAGTATTTTGACATTTAATAAACTTCAATTCTTCTTTTTTATTAGATTATGCTTAGGAAAATAATGGTTGGTCAAAAATATTCATTTATTGTTTAGGCTATTTATTGCATTCTGTCTACTTGCTTTATAATTTTATAGCAATAACTTTAATTGATTATTTTGATCATTACCAAACGGTTCAGCGGATACTTTATTCAGGTTAATAGCATGATAATGTTGTTTTCATTCCATCAGAACACCCCCAAGCAAGCTCAAAACCAGTCGAATTCGTCGAAAGACAAGTCAAGTGCAAAACGCAACTCGAGCTGTTCCTCGCAGGGTCAAGCCGGATCGCCAAGTAGGTGAGTCATCCAAATCAAAACAAACATCATTTTCATTTTTATCGGTGCCTTAAGCTCAATTCTATCCGATTTTAGTTCTAGCATGTATATTATGATGACTCTTCTGGTAATTTTCAGCTTTAGGATGCCACGCTTTATATTAAGATAATTTATCAGAATCTATACTATTTTAAAAAATGCTATATATTATCTGCAGCTTAGTGAAAAATGTATAATATATATAAATTCTGTTTAAGGCTGTCTAGGCTTGGTATTTAATCAACTCAGCATGGATGAATAAAATTTAAACCTGCATTTCAATAATGTCAATGTTTTTTGTTGTTTTTTTACCTGCAACGAATGTTGTTATTGTGACGTCTCATATTGTTATGCTTTGTTGTAAATTACTGCATCATCTATTGTAAAATAATGCTGTTTCTCCTGCTTTTCTCAATTGTATTCAAATCTTATCCATTCGTTGTGCTATTCTGTTTCAAAGAGTTTAATCTACAAATTGTACAATTTACGAATACTAATCTGTGCTTTTTGATAAATTTTCTATTTGGAAACATGTGGGGGTCTACTGTCTTCAATTGTATATTCTAAGGGTTTGAACTTATTTCCTACCAAAATCCTTGTCAAAGTTTTACAAGATTTTTCAAAATTCTCAATAGTCGAACCGATTGAGACATTAATTGAGTCCAGATAGACAGTGACTCTTACTGAGACACAAGGTATTTGTGTATATTATGCTAATATGCATATTATTTTATGTTTTTGTTAAGTTGAATTGTAATGTATAATAGTTAAATGTCCACTACAATTAATTCGTTTGATACTCTAATTCCTGCTTTGAAAATTTCTCAAATGGATTTACAGATCTTATCATGAAAATTAGAAACGAATGGATACAAAGTACGAGATAATTAATCAAAAATATTCAATAAATGTTTCTGTTTGAAAGACCCTTTAATTTTTCATTTGAGTAATTTTTCAACAATAGCTCTATGTTTAAAATATACTTCTTTCACATTGATTGCACAATAAGTCTTGTCAGCATGCTACTTTTCCTCTTATTTTCTAAAAAAAATCTTAGAATAATTGGATTGCATTGTAACGCAATACGAATATTTGTTGTTTTAGTAATACTTTTGACTTTAGTCAAGTGCATGATTCTCTTGGAATTTTTTTGCGTTCAATTGTAAAATGTAAATACAGGATCATTGTTTTATGTAATTACAATTATTGTTCTTAATTTTAATTGGTAGTCGCATCTTTGTGAAATTTTCCTTGTTGTGTGTTTGTTTTAAATAGTATTTTTCGTGTGATCGATCTTGAATGACACTAATTCAATGATCGAACATTTATTTTTTCTTCTTGAAACCTTACAATAGCTATAACCTGACAAAACCAATTGGAATTTAAATACAATGTTTTTGCAACTTTGTCTGGTTGAAGTATTTAAGACAATAAAAAATCTGGTGTGGTACACTCACACAACTTTCCTTGCTCATATTCGAAACTACGATCAGACTTTTGTATATGTGTATATATAATTGTTTTCAGAGTACTTTTTCCTTTGTGTAAATTGTGAAACTCAATGATTTTTTTAGTCGTCATTTTTTTAAAGTCGTCAAAACAGCTGTTCTACAGATGAAATATCTCGACTATGTGTTCTTTTTATGAACTGCTCTACCTACCTACCTCATGCACGAGAAGGAGTTTACAAAGTCCATTTCTCAAGGATGGGGTGGACCCCCCATTAGTTTCCCAGAAAGGAGACTCATGCCAGTTAATAGAGCTGATAAATAACTATACAGAGTATGAATTTGAAAAAAATCGGTCAAGTTATTTTGAAAAAATCGTGAAAAACATGGTTTTTCAGTAATTATCCGCCATTTTTCTCAAGAATATTACGGAGCTCCTGCAATTTTCGAAGGAAAAAACTCATGTCATTTGATAGGACTTATGAAAACCCATGGCTTGAATTTGAAGAAAATCGTTAGAGCCGTTTTCGAGAAAACCGTGAAAAACCTGGTTTTTGGTCATTATCCGCCATTTTTCTCAAGAATATTACGGAGCTCATGGAATTTTCCCAGAAATGAGACTCATGCCAGTTGATAGGGCTTAAAAATAGCTATCCATGGTATAAATTTGAAGAAAATCGTTGGAGCCGTTTTCGAGAAAACCGTGAAAAACATGGTTTTTTAGTCATTTTCCGCCATTTTTCTCAAGAATATTACGGAGCTCCTGAAATTTTCCCAGAAAATGAGACTTATGCTAGTTGATAGGGCTTATAAATAGCTATCCATGATATAAATTTGAAGAAAATCGTTAGAGCCATTTTCGAGAAAAACATGGTTTTTTAGTAATTATCCGCCATTTTTTCCGCCATCTTGAATTGAATTTCTTATTGTCGGGTCCTCATGGTATAGGGACCTTAAGTTTAAAATTTCAAGTCGATCGGTTAATTAGGAATGGAGTTATCGTGTTCACAGACATATACACACACATACATACACACACAAACATACACACACACACACACACACACACACACACACACACACACATACACACACACACATACACACACACAGACCAATACCCAAAAATCATGTTTTTGGACTCAGGGGACCTTGAAACGTATAGAAAACTTGAAATTGGGGTACCTTAATTTTTTTTGGAAAGCAATACTTTCCTTACCTATGGTAGTAGGGCAAGGAAAGTAAAAATACGAGTATCTGAGAGAGCTCATAACAATACAATAATCTCTTCCACTTATTCATTCTCATTTTATTAGAATTCACCTATTAGTTGAATAATGATGAGCTGATCCTCAAATTTCGATAATCCAAAGTCATTGACTGAAACATTAAAAATTTCACTCTACAGAAAACTTACAATCTTGTCAATATATTAAATTAATCTCAACAGCCTAAAACACAGAATTGAGAATGATACTCTGGTACGGTAGTATATGGTATCGTAGTAGAATATAGTAAAGGCATGTCATGGTAGAACAGCAAATTTTCGTATAAAAATACGAAACATTTCAACACTGAACACTAGTAATCTCGTGTCTCTTTTGTGTAACTATCACAATAAATGTATATAGTATTAAATGTATCTGATGACTCAGATGTTAATTTGAATAAATCGGATTATTGATTTATTCATAGCAAATGATTTTCTAGGAAAAACCAGTAACAGTAAAAAATATTTTTCTATAGAAATTGTAGCTAACGTCTATCATTATTAATTCATAACTTTTCAAGTGTCAAGGTACGTTTATTGGAATAGTGCATTGTCTATCGATCTGCATGTGAATTTAGTTCGATTTTTATAGTTTTTATAATTCTAATTTATAAATTATAAGGATGTACCAAAATGAATATGAGTGATGAAAATTCGTAGTCTAAATCCAAATAAAATTGATGCAATGGAAAAACTTGAAATTATTTCATTTAAATTGAAATGGGAGAATAGAGAAAATTGTGAATCAAGTTAGGATACTTGCAACTTTACTGGCTTCCACATTTCTAATTTCGAATAGTAGGTTATAAGTAATCTCAATCTAACAGGCTTCCAATAAAAGTTCTAGATGTTTGTGTGACTATATTTGTGACGGGCTAATGGCCCGGCCACACAGAGAGCAGAGTGATCTGCTTTCATAAAAGTCTCTTTGAAAGCGTTCAAAGATATAGAGGAGCGCATCTCGCTTTCTGTGTCATCATTAAGACTAAACGAAGTAGCTGTGAACAAGTTCATGGTTCAATACATTGAAATTAAATCTAATTTGGTTCTAGATCAATGTCTCTTTTTAACATGGTACACCATTTAGCCAATTATTTTATTTCAAATGTATACCATCATACATTATTAAAAATTTTAAATTCTAAATTTTAGTCACTACCATTGAAACTCTGATATTCATAAAGGTATTTTGTAATAATTTAAATAATAATCATGCAAAAATTTCTAAATAATTGTTTGTCTGCTCATTGAATGGTAGAATTTTTTTTTCATTCTACGTGTGAAATCGTAGAATAAGCATGCAGTACTATACATTATGATGAAGTGTTACCACATGATTATGAAAACGAAATCTTTAATGTTTATACTTTCCGTTACACAATTATATAAAGCTATATTATTGAATACATCACTATATTATTGAATTAATGTTGTAAATTGATTGTAAAAATGAACTTGATTGTAAATATTTTCATCAGCTGTCACATGGCTGCCTTGTCACTTTTATTCAAGACTAGGAGGTAACCCGTGCTCCGCAAGGGTCCAATTAAAAACTTGACGTATTGAAGATTTTTAAATAGATCTATACCTAACCATCTCTGGAAAATTAACAATCCATATGCAAAATTTAAAGTTAATCAGTTCAGTAGTTTAGACGTGATGATGCGTCTATCCCGTACATGTATAAACAGATCCTTTCCTTTTTTAAACTATAGATAATGAGGATGATAATAATATATTATTATTATTATTGAAAAAAATATAGAGAATATTCTAAATTTTCGAAAAATACGAGTATAATGGGTAGGCCTATGGGCTTCTATTTCACTGCATCAACTAATAACATGACAAGTAATAATGATGTTATCACTAAAGATTCTATTGCAGTTATTTAAATAGCATAATAACAACTTAGGTATCGTTAGGGATGTCGGTAAATTATTTCTGAGATATCGATAATGCATGTTACATGACGAAATATTTACTTACATTTCTTGAAATAATCTTCAATTATATTTTTAAATAAAGTTTTGATCACGAACATAGAAACTATCGTACTACAGCTTATTGCAGTTTATACTGCTACTACATTTTACTTGAACACCTCCAATTTTACATGAAATATATAAATATATATATTCTTGGAATGGATTTCATAAGATGATTTCTGATTTGATTCACTGTTGCATGATTATGATCTCACACGGTGTGTATGGTAACTCAAGAAGATGATATACCTACTTTGCATGCTACTTGGAAACGTAGATTTGAGTGATCTTTTGTTATGTTAGAACTCTTGTACAGTATAAATGAATGAATACAAAATGCAAGCTGCCTTATCGATTAATGACGGATCTTCTAGCATGAAGAGCATTTAATAGTATATATTTATGCTCTTGGTAATATTTTTGTGCATCTCATCCCGTTTCGGTAAACCCCCATGAATCGTCTCAATCCCCTGTTTTTCTTGTCTTGATAGAATTTTTGTCTTGCTCAGTCTTGTTGAATTTTTACCTGCTAAAATTTATGTGTATAGATTAGCACTCTGATTATTTAAACATGACTAATTTATATTATTACTATCTATGTGACTTGTTATAAAAACAAAATTGTGACTACTTGTTATCACTTTTACTGAAACTTCTATTAGATGAAGCAAATAAATCACTCTTATTTTCAACCAACTAGTGGTAAAAATTATTGAAAATAGTGAAATATGAGACACATTTTCTAGCTAGGCTAGTATTTTATAGTGTTATTGTGGTGTAGGACGATAATCACACGCACTATTCACATGATTATCCAACTCAATAGTTGTTGGTTTTTGATTTCAAATAGAATATTATAGAGATTGTTAGCAATCATGGAGATCACCCTATGATTGTTCAATGTTATTATTGAAAGCAAGATAGTTGATATGCTTTTTTTATTGAAAATAATAAGTTTGTTTCAATTGCATTTTTTGCATCGATTTCTGCTTGCACTGAATTTGGCCTTATTCAGGAACTGTGCATGCCAATTTGATATATACTGTTTGTTTGATGTCATTTATTCGATTTTTGGCAGAAGTTGACCCAAAGGTTACCCAACAGTCCACGCAATATTTTAGAATTTGTTGATTAATCAAAATCAATTGACTCTGCTCATTTGAATAAATTTTCATCGAAAATCAATATAAATATTGAACTAGAACTTTGTGTAGTCTTCTGAGTTTGGCGAATGAATAAAAAACTATTGCAATATTTATTAGTTATGAGTTTGAAAGTAACTGGCGAATAAATCCTTATAATATACCTATATATTATTATAATTTTTTTGCTAACCTAATAAATGAATAAATATTAGATTAACTGCTCGTAATGAAGAAAAGTTCCTTCTATTGCTAAATACTCTTCTAGAAATAAAGTAGCTGTGAATCGTGTTAAAATAGACAACTTGTACACTAAAAAATTGTTAGTAAAGGAGTCTGTAAGTTCTAACTCATTTAGTATATGGGTTGATTGATGTGTGTAATGAATAAATAATTCGTAATTTAGTTAATTAGAAGTATGAATCATCTTGAGATCCTTTCTCATCTCTAAATTCTCTTTCAAAAACTATAAATTGTCAAGGACTGTATACTTTTCAGTTTTTTTTTATTTGCTATAGTATTTGTGTAAATACAATTTATCGTGTGAGATGGGCTTTGCAAATGCATTTTCCTATTTTTTGCCGTTGAAGGCAATCATTTATTTTTAATCCAATTTGTCTTCAAATGACAATTTGATATACTGTATAAAGATGCTCTAATATGCTGTACAAATTCACCTTTATAAGATTCGCAAATATTAGCTGGGATAGCTCTGTTAACAGGTAGCATCCAACTAAGATTTATTTGTGCGAGTCCAGTTATGACTTATTCGCCTCAACACTAGAATCATCAAGCATTGATAACCAATAATCTGATGAGAATCATTACAACGGAACCCACCGTACACCGAAACATGTAGTTGCTTTTATCTGGCATCAAACCTCCCTTGACAACAAGCCTATGGCTTATGGGCTTCATCCTTAGGCTTATAGATTTATATATAGACGGTGTGTGGAAGTTTTTGGCTTGTTCGCTATCCATCCTACTACACAATATCAACAAGTAAAAACATAAATAGATGACTTTGAAAAAACAATAGTAAGTCATGGTTCAGAAAATAAACCAGTTACCAGAAAAAAACAACATCAAGTCATGGTTTAGAAAATAAACCAGTTACCAGATGATAAAGCCCTTTTTACTTTTTTAAAATTATCGCACTATATTCAAAGTCATAATCTATTATACGATTTAAAACGTACAGTATTGTTGTTTACTTTCATTTCTACTTATTACTTTAATTATTTTCGAAATCTTTGCAAGCAAATATCACATTCCAACTGAACATTGAATCAAGTTGGTTGTGTGTAAGATGACTTACAAGCTCAATCTGTAACAGATAAAGGATTTTTCATTTCGTTCGATTCCCCGTCTGGTTGTGGTACTGTTGGGTGATTGTTGGGTGGGACGTGGTGGTGGGGGGAGGGTCGGGTTGAGGGGTTTGAGGGGCTTAGTTGTCATGCTAATCTGTTGCTTTCGGCGCGGCACGCGGACTCATTAGGAGGACGACACTGTGTTACTCCCCCTGGCGGAGGGTCGCTACTAAGCTCGGAGTGAAGTAAGTGATCACCTCAATCTTGCTTCGCTTTGGCTCCTCTATTATCTGTCATCATCATCATCAGCTAGCGCTACAGCTTGCCTCTCTATCAATCTACTTCTCTACTCCACACTATTGCACACTCACCATCACTGTTATATATACTTCTCATCAAATCTTTCTCTCTCGACTGTTCGACTTAACTGTTGTGTTGATGTGTGCGAGTGGGTTTGTACATGTGTGTGTGAGTATGTGTGGGTGTGATGAACTAATGTTGTAATTTGTAAAGAATGTTGTTAATAATATGATGTTGTTGATGGAAAATAAAGATTATTTTTCATTTTCTGTAATTTTTGTATAATCATTTTCTCCTTATATTGGTTTGTTCACGACAAGGTGGTAGAGAGGGCATTACTGTCCAAACTTAGCCACTTCATCAAAAAAATATAAAAGTAATCTTATTCTATATTCTATTTATTTGTATATTGTATATTTACAGCCCTGTAAAAAGAAACAGCATGTAGGAAACAGCATGGATTGACTAGAATATTTGGGAAATTGCTGATCAATATTATTTTGTCGACTCACTTAGAACTGTCATCATCCTTTACAAGTATCATCAATGCTTCTCATTCAATCCGTGCTGCCAGTCTGAAGTGAATTTTTTTCATAGAAATTGAGGTGTTTTGTTGAAATGTTTTAAAAAATACAAGTTGTTTTTAATAATGTTTATAATTTTAGAAATAGAGCCTACAATACTGCAGCCTAGTTCAAGTAATCTAAAATAAATACCAAATTACCAAGAAACTATAAATACTTTGTAACTATTACTCGATATTAATATCTACTTTGAATACAGCGCGTTAGAACCTCCATGCAATTGTAGAAATACATTAAATAGCATGAAATTCGTATTGTGATAGTACCCATTCTATTTTTTAACCAATTCTTTGTAGCAGTTAACAATGCTTCTCCGAGTCACACTTTATATAGTAAATCAACTACAATTTATACAATCATGTACAATTAAAAAAAAAAAACTCTTGTAATGCACATAATATTAAATGTTACTTGACTAGGACTAGTTACTTAATTCTTTACTAGGACTATGAAGTACCTATTTGTTGGGAGTATGAATTTGCTGAGTGTATTCGGTAACTATTAGTGTCTCCATTTGAAGGAGATTCAAGATTATAAAAGAAATTTTGTGAAAGCATGATGTATTTCCATAAATTAACTGTTGTCTAAAAATCGGCTGATATATTACTCATAAATAATATTTTGTGAAAATAATTTGTAATTTGGATGGTTGTAAACAATTGATTTTTCTATGAATTTTGTTAACAAGAGTCTTCGAAATCTATTAGTGATGTAGTAATTAATACCCAGCATTTCCACAAACCCTGTTCAAAACCAAACTCAATTTTGAAAAGTCTACACTTAATTGAACAAGGCTGTAAAAAAATGAACTCTACAACTTTTTGTATTCATTCATTTGTGTTTATTCATTCTTGAAATATATCATTCAAAGTTCAATATTTTGTTTACTCTTTTATTTTATATTGATTTTGTTACGTTGTTCTTATTCGATAAAAGGAGAATGCCATTCTCTCCTACCAACAATCTCGTTAAATTAAGGTCTTCGTTTTTAAATGGTTTCGTTTTTAAAGTAATTCTACTTTAAACTACTCTTTGAAAAAAATTGAAAGGTTATTTGTAAAATTAGAGTCAGAATAAATACTAATTTCTAATATATTTTCTATTCCATTCCTGATTGTTAGTGTTGTCTCCACAGATTTCCATGTTGAAGCTTGCTGATAGCTGCTTAATAACTTTTTAATGTATTTTTTAATATTTTTTTGTGTACCCAACTCCAGTCAGGAATAATCTATAAACAGAAGTGTTCAATCATCGGGTAACTCGTTTTAGAAAAAAAAACACCAAGCTTTTACTAGAATTTCTAAAACATTCTACTTTTAGCACTAAACTATTATAGGCTGTGTATAAAAATACATATAATCGGGAAAGATATAGTTTTGGGCTGTGCCTGTTTTTTCTATGCTACTAAACGATTTAATGAATAAACTACTGTTAAAAATTCAGTACGAAAACGATTAAGTTGTATTATAAGTTCCTCCAAATTTAAAAGAACGTTTTTGTAATTTTTGTTCAAAGTAATAAAATCATTACTTATTTGATGATTATTTTCTGGATTGCTTTCGCATTGTATCCACCCTTCAGGATCTCTGTACGATTTGACGTCTGATCCATTCTTAAATGGAATAATCTCGACAATCTTAGCTTCAGTAGAAAGTAATTAGAAACTTTGTTCATGGCGCAACATAAAAATTAATTTCACGGCTATAGAATCTCGTTTAGTCTTTGAAAAAGTTGTTTGTTGAATTTCTTAACACTAGAGTTTATTCCTTATTCCTGACATAATATTTTTTGATATTTTCTATGAATAATTTCTATCTATCGAATGTATTATTATGATAGTCTATGACCAATAGGAAAGGAGTCGCTACGGTGAGTTCCTTGTATGAAAACTCTTTCAATAACCTGCAATAATCTGTTATTGGTTATAAAATGAAGTATTTTTCACCACAGCTTTACTAATTACTACTATACTACTACGAAATTCACTCCTCAAGCAATTGCATAATATTGTAAGGATTGCTTTAGAGTGATATTTATAGATATTATGTCCTTTGTATATCCACTCAGTACAGATTAGTATTAAGAACAAATTTACTTTAACGGTTGTAAAACCGTGTAGTGTAATCCAACCATTGAAAATAATGGTTCCTCAAATACTGTACCATAGTTTATCATGTTAAATAATATAGTGAATAAAATCAACACAAATATAGAAACATTTTCTCTAGAAACAAAAATAACAGTGTTATTTCTATGTTTCTTGAAAGAGATTTTATACCTGTTACTGATGTTTGTAAATAACCCTTACTGTAATAGCTAGTATCAAATGATTATTCTATTGTAATTCATTTTTCAAATTTCTTCTCAAACTCATTTTCCTGTCTAAATCTTTCAATCTATTATTCTTGATCTATCCTTCAGATCCAAGAAACATGGGGACGAAACAAATTTTGTCGTATAGTGCCTGGATCTATATAAGATTGAAACTTGATAAAAACGATACTATTGATATAAAAATGTTTTGTATGTTCATTTATTGAAAACATACATAATTATTATGGGATGCTGTAACCATTACATGATCAATCTGCTTCAATCACAAATTCAAAGCTATTAATTGAAAAGCTCATTTACTTATGTTCTGGCACCTATTGAGAATTCATATGTAGAAACATAATTCACGTTTTCATGTTTCAAAATTAAAGTATATATTTGAATAAAATATTCCACCAGTATAGATGTTTGTAAAATGTATAAATTATCAACAATTATGTGCTTCACAATACTCTAGCTTCACAACTCTAACTATTGATTAATATAGAGTCACTAAATTACTTGATACTTGCTGCATTTTGGCAAAAGAAGAGTTTTATCAAGAAAATGTTATTATAGCAACATTACATCATTATTTATGCTTATACATTCGCTAGCCTGCTTACAACTTTCAAATATTTCTGCAATATTATGAAAATCGATTAAATTATGAAATATTTTATTGACTGGTGTATCAATATTGTAAAATATAAATAATAATTACACGCTTGAATTAAATTAATTCTTAGAATAATCTTGGATCTGAACTATTTTTCGTCATAAACATATCATTATATCGATGTGAATGTGCTTCATTCTTGTACTGTATAATGCTTTTTTCTTTCTTGATGTTGTGTATTGCGTGTTGGTGTTTTTCTATTAAATAATATTTATAATGCATCTGCTTTTGGCAGTTGCATGATATTGTTTCATTAATAAATCTGTCAATTTGTATTTAATTATTTTGCTTTCAGGTTTTGTGATGGAATATTAAAGCACTGTTCAATAGTTTTTAAGCATAAAATTTGGCATCGTGGTTCAATTATTGAAGTCAGATACTAGAACATGTTACTATTGAATTGTCTATCTTATTCTGATTGGCATCGCTTTATCTGTTGAATTTTGTTCTGAATGGAGATTTGCTTAATTCGACTACTTATATAAAGCTACATATTCATACATATTGCGACGTTATAGTTTAATTCACGTCAACTTTGCTCAGAGAAAGCCAAATGCTTGAAGTTTTGTATACATTTGTATTTCACGTTAGGTTCTTATTGAAAAATCCAATTTATTGTACAGTTTAGGCATATAAAAATAGAGTCCCCATTAATTATTCAATTAGGTTTATCAATAAACTAAGATTCACTTGAAACTGTGAGTATTCCTTGTAACCAATGTATCACATTCAAGAAATGCTGACAGTTTAAAGTGAGACTCACTTTAAAATTTGAAATTGTTCCAATTTATTGTCACATATTCATAAAAGAATTACACTAAATTTTTTGTTAGATATCCCAATCTGGGTTTTCTTGAAAAGATGAAATTCCCTTGACAATGATGACACTAATATACAACAAAACAAACATAATTCATATGATCCAATCTTATAATGTGTATTAGAAGCCGTCCTTAGTTATTCTTGTCAATTTAAAGCTGTAATTTTTTCACTCATACCACCATAATTAATTTCTAATTTCACGACAAAGACTTCCGTCAAACTGGAGACGTTAGTGAACGAAGTTAAAGTTATAAAACTGGTTCATAGTACTTTATTTCTCTTTGAAACTTGTATTTTTCCGAAGTCATTAGACGTAAAGGTTCATATTGATCTATTCCCAGGGAGATTAAATTCTTCAATCTTATTAATAATATTTGTATGATGTCTATCAATATGAATACCGTACATATTCTGCAATTTCAAGTCCAATTTTTCAGCTACCTGTGAAATCTGCTACATTTCTTCGATTAAATTTCCAAAAAATTAATCTTTTGTGGGAATTTTAATGTCGCATTCCATTTATGGAGTATTTTTGCTTCATGACTCCAAAAAACATGTTAAAAATATGTTTTCGAACAATCGAAGAATTAGTGAAGATTGTTAATAACAGGTTGCCATTCTAAAAGTCCTTAATCGAATATGATTCTCGTACATCGACCATTAATTAATGTCTGTGAGATTTGACTAGATTCTAATTTTGGTTTTTGATTTTTCAGTCAAATAATCAATGAAGAAAAAGACGATCACTACCATCATGCACAACATCATCACCAAGAGGGCATCAAGTAAGTTTATCAATTAAGCAATCTTTTTTTTCTTCAATTATTTTTTATACAATTTCTTCAGAGGCAACAGGTTAGTACCATAGAGAAACAATAGCGTGAGTAGATATACCATGGTATAGGGCGTTTATGTCGCAACTTTTACTTTTATCTCAAGCCGATTACTGTCGATTATTGTCGATTTTTACTGTTTTGACCGGTTAAGAGTGTATGGACGGCACAATATGAGAGACTACCAGCGTCATAAAGCTTCACAGGAAAGAACTACGTGGACTATCACCTTGAGATAACAGTAAAAGTTGCGACATAAACGCCCTATACCATGGGATATCTATTTATGCTAATGTTTCTCTATGTTAGTACCCACAAATGCCTCATTGACATACCTAGTTGGCATATATGTTACATAGCTAACTTACAGAAAAAAACTACTTCTTTCGTCATTCACTCTACTAAGTTATCTCTTCATTCATAGCAAAAAAGGCAATGCATTATAGACGAACTTCGCAATAAAAAATTGAGAGCAAGTAAGAAGTATAAAAATGTTGCAAGTGATGAGCCTTGAAGTCATGAGATTTGAGATTAAGTAGATTTTTAAGGTTTATTATAATTTTGTAATGCTGTAGATTCAGAATTTCTATCTAGAATCTGGGTAATTGAACATTTCCGAGTATTGTTTTTTAGGATTGAAAACTATCTGTAAATTGAGATTAAACTTAACCTTGGAGTTGTTTATTTTAAATCTGAATTAATGCAGTTATATTCATTTTTGGGATAAAGAAAACAAATAAAAAAACAAATTTGTGATTGAAAAACGAGAACAAACGGTTTACAAGAGATATTATATTTTTTGTCAATAATCGAATAGGAATACTGATTTCTACAATCGAATACATTATACAGTATTCAATCGAATATTTTAATACTGATTATAATAGAATAAGTGACTTCAATGTATCGTAATACTTCATTTTTGAATTATAAATACTGTAATTACTTTCATATCAATTTCTTCCTACAAAATAATTTTCATTTCAGATGTATTGAACAATAGTGTATTGTTATGGTTTTAATAGAATGTCGGAATGTGTTTTCAGCTCTTCAGATGAGACTGCGTCTGTCACATTCGAGTTCCTGGATGAAAGTGAGTATTATGTATTTATTTGCCTATAATATATTTATAATGTAGTACCGGTATTCGTGTTTTGACGTAAAGTTAGTATTATCATATTCCTTGAAGTCCATGGAACATGCTTCTACTAGGCATCTATACTGACATAACGCAATTTACATTCAGTGAAATTCACTTTGGACTGTCAGCATTGGTTGAATGACAAGCTGCGGAACTTGAGAGGACTGAAGGTGACAGACAATTGTAAATCACACTAATCGCATGTTTATTTTATTTGCTTCAATTTGTTTCTAAGTAATGAAATCAGAATGACAAGGATTATACTGTAATCAAAATCTTGAAAAATCTCAGAAACAGTGTCAGTACCAATATTAGTAATCTCTAAATTATTTATGATTCATATCAGTTTGATAAGTTGGTTCTCGATAAAGATCATAATATTCAAAATGATGATGGATGTAATTTCTTTCAAAATGATGATTTATTCATCATTTTTGTGCTTCATATGTTTTTTAAACCTAACGTTGAATCAAGAATCTCAATGATTACTCATATCTTCTCTTTTGAGATTGAAAGTCTGCCCATAGATGAAGCATCAATAACCTGACAGTTGTAATAATTATTTTATGAAGATAAAAATTATTCACGATCAATGTGGATTAAATTGACTTAATTTCATTGATTCAAACACACATTACAAGATATTGAAGTGACCAGATATCCAGCCCCCAGAAAATAATAGTGTAATCTAAAAATAATAATTCTAATCATTACGAAATATTGTGGGGGCGCGACAGTCGAGACCGACGACATTCGAGGCCTACGACCGTAGAGGACTGTTTTACAGTCCTCTACGGTCGTAGGCCTCGACTGTCGGGAGTGTACAGAAATCAGAGTGGCCTCAACTGTCGCCTAACGCAGGCGACATTTGAGGCCACTTTTTCAGGAGTCCTCTATCGTCGCTGGCCTCGAATGTCGCTGGTCTCGACTGTCGGGCCTGTACAAAAATTAGAGACTCGCTTGCAGCAGGCGACAGTTGAGGACACATCCTACTGCGATTCCAGACAAAATACATTTTATAATGATTATAACTTATACATATGATGTTATCATCATATGAAAGTAATCATGTGATTAATTCCATAAGCAACATCGTTAATGAAATAAATGAACAATTTAGTTTTTATGAGAAAAGCTCAATGTATATATAGATCAAGAAAATGTAAAATGTGAATGTGTGAAATTGATAAAAGTTATTGATTTGTAAGAGGATATTGATTCGTAGAATAATATCCTACATCTATCATGAACTGAGAATTTGACATCAAAGTATCAAAAAGGTATTTACGAGTTTGAAAATTTCGTTTTTTATGATGAAGCAACTAAGGTTCATTTACAGTTGTAAAGTTGCAATACTTATTCATAATATGGAAGGAATAATGGGATATTATTCAATTGCTGGTGAATCCATACAAATTAAATGATAATATTCTTTTTGTGCTGTCTACCATTCTGGAGAGCCTAGCGCAGGCGACAGCTGAGGCCTCTTTTTCAGGAGTCCTCTACGGTCGCAGGTCTCGACTGTCGGGAGTGTACAGAAATTAGAGTGGCCTCAACTGTCGCCTAACGCAGGCGACATTTGAGGCCACTTTTTCAGGAGTCCTCTACCGTCGCTGGCCTCGAATGTCGCCGGTGTCTACCGTAGCTGGTCTCGACTGTCGCTGGTCTCTTCTGTCGTTTGCCTCGTTTGACATCGACCCAATATTGTTAGTGCAATTCACTGTCAACTGTCTTCCCCAGAAATAACATCATTGCTCCCCATTCATTGCTCCCCAATGCAGACAATTTATAGTGAATCAAACACACATTGCTGCTGTGAATTGAAAAGAAATAATAAAATGTGATGATGTTGTTTCAGGTCCTGTTACAGCCCATGACCTTGACACGGATCCCTTCCTCGGTCTCCAGGATGAAGAACCCGACTCGTGGAGTCCCACAGTTAGCAAGGATGTGAGTTTTCAAATCTTATTTTGCAATTTACCACCTACATATTCATGTAACCACAAACTTTTTAATTTTACTTGTCATAAATTTTCAAAGATTTACATGTTTCTTAAACAATGGGGCTCTCATTGTGAAAATTTATAGTGAATAATTAGTTACTACCACCATCTGTTACAACAAAATTCATTCTACTCATCTTATTTTTTAAAACTTTATAAGAACTAGGCTTTCGGGTTCAGGCGTACAAAATATTTGTGCCTGTTTTGATGAATAAATAAATTTTATCGTTACCTTTATATAAACTTTTATTTCAACTTATATCAATTTTCATTATATTATTACCTTTCATATTTTTTTAGATACCCTTGATATTATCATTACCTATGATATAACAACGAATTATCGTACAAAAACATTGTATATACATTACACATCACCCCTCACAGCCAACCCGTTCTACAACATTAATAATATTAAAATAAATGCTGACTTAATAGTCAAATGCCCAGCATATGAAAACGTGCTGAAACATTTGAACTGATGCTTCATGCTTCACATTCAACTCCTAATAAATAATGAGTTTTTCTAATTTCATAAATAATATTCTCCTATCCACTTTGTTTTATTTCGAAAATATTATTCAATAATATTTATAGATTAATCATTTTTCTAAAAGCTCTGATCATTACTTGATTTAAGTTAATTAGCTGTTGTTTATTGCAGATTACTAAAAAGCTAAAGGAGAAGGAAATTAAACGCCAGGAGCATATTTATGAATTCATCCTGACAGAAAAACATCACTGCCTGACTCTTAGGGTTATGCAAAAGGTAAGACTTGATGATACATCCAATCTCGATTATGTAGAACTTTAGAACAATTATTACTCCATTTATTCTGTATTGTTATTGTAATAGCTATTCTACTCAACGTGCAAAATTAACCGAATCACGTGGAACAAACGTGGTTGTTATTACCTATTTGTTAATGGACCATTGTTTTATATTTTTACGAAATATAAAATCCGTTAATTTTCAAAATTAGAATTCAAATCGTCTCCATTTACATAAAATATCATTGAAGTTCAATAAAATTTCAGGATAATTCTTGAAGACTTACAATATTTGCTACTCATATCCCTAATATACTAAATCATGCTTTGATATTATTTACGAATAAATTATCAACTACTCACGCTGATTATCTTTCCATCCAAACATTAATTTCAGTGGATACTTGTTAATTTGTTAAATTAACAATTAACCTTTGTTATTAACCTTTAATTATAACCTTTGTTAATTTGTTTGTTCCCAAGTTTTAATATTTCCCCGTAATTTCATTTAAATATCTAATAATAATGTCTTATCTATTTTAAAATTTCAAATTCAAATGTTTACTAAGCAGAGGGTTTTGAAATATTTAGGTGATATGATCATCTATAATATAATAGAGGAATGAATTGGCTTATCACGTCTGAACATACGTCGGAACATCACGTCTGAACTACTGGACTGATTAACATGAAATTTTGCATATTGGTTCTTCATTTACCGAGGATGAGGCCTTTTTCAAATTCTTCAAGATCTCAATAGGTCAAGTTTTCAATTATACCCTTGCGGAGCACGGGTTACCTGCCAGTCTATAATAGGCTTATGATAAATACTATTTTTATGTTATTACTCCTGTTCTGGGAGCCGAGAGATAATGGATAATGTCAACAAACATGCGCGTTTGAGAATTGATCTTGGAGCACCACACCAAGACTGCTATTTGCTGTAGCCACAACATGACATCTTCGTCAAGTGGCTGAACTGAATAATCACAACACATTATTCAGTGTAAATGAAAGCGTTGTTTACTTGTGTTACTTGTGCAAGTACAGCAATTGTCAGCTGAAATAAGTCACCACTTTGAGGGCCGGTTTTCGAGCTCGGGTTTTAGCCAAGTTCTAGACTGTAAACACCTGGAGTAAGAAAATTGGCTTTCCAAAACGGGGCGTAGACGCAGTTTCTATGATAATCTTTATTTTCTCATTTCTATAATTGGAAACATTTTACCTTGACGAAATGAAACATTCCTAAATAATTCAAAATAGCTGAAACTTTACACAATTTTCTCTTTATTTTATTTTGTGTTCAAACTTCTAGTTTTTCAAAATTAAATTTAAACGTGGACTACGACTACGCCTCGTTTCGGAAAGCCAATTTTCTGACTCTAGCTGTTTAAAGTCTAGAACTTCTAAATTCCGAGCTCGGAAACCGGCCCTAAATTATAAGCACACAGTTGCTAACTCAATGTTATTGTTTTTATCCTTTCGATGAACATACAATTACTATAGTTGCTGTAGTTGTAGTCGTGATACGTGTTTTGCCATTTTGTTTATTTTTTCTAACTAGTAGGTACCTTTAACTTATTTAATATCAATAATTTGTGTTTGACAGGTATTTGTAGAAGGTTTGGAGAAGTACTTCCAGCTAGGCCCAAATGTGAGTCGAATGTTTCCACGGCTGTCCGATCTCACTGACATTCATTTGAGGTTCCTTCATCGATTGCGACAACGGCAGAGGCAGGCTCCGGTTGTTGAAACTATTGGAGATGTTCTATTAGAGCAGTTCTCAGGTACATTTTCTGCTTACTTTCCACATGTTTCTCAAGAATCGTATCCTCATTTATGTCCTCTTTATATAGAGTTTCTGAGTTCATCATTGGTGATGCTCTATTAGAGAAACTCTTAGGTACTAAACTACAAAATCATCCTCCTACCTTCTACATTTTACATAGTTATTATGGGAATCGCATCTCAATTTATTTTTATCTCCTCATTCTATACATTTATGTTATGTGTAATTATATCTCCATTCGTTATCTATCAGCTATTGTTGAAATTATATCTACATTTATATTTTAATGTGATGTATAAAACTTCAATTGTTGAAGAAGTACACATTCCCGAACTATGGACAGTTGAATATGGAGAAAATCGTTCCTTAATGGAAATTGATTGATAAATATGGATGAAATCCTCATTAAATTAAATTTATATGTTTTTAATTACTGTGTATGGGTTCCTTGATTCATGAAATATAATGGAATACAGAATTGATTTATGGAAATACAGAAAAACCAAGAATAATATTTAGGGAAGCGGTTGGCGGTCGCACTGATGAGCTATCGATAAGATGGTTGAAATCAATGCGCTCGTTACTCTCGTTGTAAGGATGACCACTTGAAGAGCCGGTTCCTCCCAGTCCTCTGAATATCCTTTATGAGTTTTAAATCGTTTCCCGGTGGTTCAAAACCCACTTGACTCTGTAGGTCCACTCATCACCTCTTATCATTATCATCATCATCCGTCTCATTACCCACACATAAGCCTAGAGCATCACCCTCAGAAAAAATCAAAATAATTGATAAATTCACATTTGATTGCTTCTTTTAATACTCTACATTATTATTTATTCGAGATGGAAATATTCTTACAACTTACAATTACTCATACTGAGTCTCTATAAATAAATTCTGAAGTTTTGAAGAAATAATTCTCCATGCCTGCAAAATAATTGTAAACAATATAATTCAGTACTTAATTTCCTTTAAAGGGTAATACGGTAAAAATCGTTCAACTATAGTATGATGAGTGATTAGTGATAGTCATAACTCCTTTCAGATTCCTATTCCAATATATTCATTTACTCTTTAATTCTTCTTATAGTCACAACTTTGAATTTATTCAAATAATATTTTCAGGTTCTTTATTTTAACTAAAATTATCTTTATTCCTCAGGACAAGGAGCTGTGCGTCTAAAAGCTGCTTATGGAGAGTTTTGTAGTAGACATAGGGATGCTGTAGATATTTATAAAGACTATTTACACCATGACAGGAGGTTTGGTGAATTCATCAAGCACTGCCAGGTATTTAAGGATTGGATAACTAATTCATGTCCCTGAAAAAATTAGTTTTATATAATTAGAAATATGTAGAAATGTAGAAATAATTTATTTCAATGTATTCCCAACTAGAATATATTATCATCTATCAATTTTATCATCTTATATACTATATTTACAATTACAATTTACTTTGAACACGTAAAAAGGACCTTGTTTTCGCCGCATTGATTAGAAAATATTTGTAAATTAACTCATTTTCCAAAAATTAAATATTTTAATCATTATAATTAATTATACAAGCCTGTTTATAGAAAAATATGAAATATTCCGTTCTTCATTTTCGTGGCTCAATTATTAAGAATAATAATGTCCATTTATGGCTTATCTAGAATCTGTGTAATAAGTGAGTTTTTCAACAAATTATTCTATTTTATTATTACGTATTTTTTCATGTTCACAGGCGAATCCTCTTCTAAAGAAAAAGGGAATCCCGGAGTGTATACTTTTCGTGACTCAAAGACTGACTAAATATCCGCTGTTAATAGAACCTTTAATTAAGACTTCCAAAGATAATAAACTAGAACAAGAGAAACTCTCAAAAGCTCTAGCACTTGTTAAGGTAAGAAACTTATTCCTGACCTCCATGTTCAATTGCTATTGTATAAATTGTCCACTTCCTAGGTGAAATAATTTTGAAACCTTGAAAACAAATGAATTATAAATCGGCATAATCTTAAGTTGGTGTGGTTCAAGAATATAATTCTTGAAAAGTAATAATGTGTAACTCGAAACCTGTTTGGTCCCACACCAAAATAACAGCCCATATTGTTATTTTGAATGAAGTAAAGCGTAATGCAATGTTTTCATAATTACATTCAAATTATGAATATGTTTTGACCATGACATTTTTTCATCAAATGTTGATCGTTAAATATTCGAATGATAATTATTTTCTCACAATGTCCACGCCTGCATTCATGATTATGATACTTAATATTGGGGTAGAAAAATCAAATGCCCTGAAATCAAAATTAATTAACTCCATTTTAGAAACATTCAACGGTATTTTGTTTTTGAAGCATCATTTCTGTTGTTCATATTATATCCAAATCATACATATTATTTTTACAGTATCCTCATTTTTTATTTTCTTTTAAATATAACATCAATGCCTTCCTTCCAAACCATGCTGACAGCCATTGCCAGTAGCGAACGCACTACAGAATCCTTGTCCACGAAAGATTTAACTAAAATAAATATTAATAATCTATTTATTTATTAATTTATAGACATACATTCAATTCAGGTAAAAGCATAAGGCATTCGACCAAAACTGATTTTTCTCACATTCAAAATAGACTGTCTATAGGTTATTTTGCAGTCATACTCATATTTAGGTCATGTGAGTGATCATTTGAAGTACATACTTTTGTTCTTGTGCATGTAATATCATGGATATTTCCTCATATTTTCAGGAAATTCTAGTGGAAGTAGATGCCCAAGTAGCCGAGAAGGAGAAAGAAGATAGAAAATTAGAAATCTACAATAGAATAGAAGCGAAATCTTTCACAGTTCATAGAGGACTCAAGTTTAAGAAATCTGATATACTCTCCAACAATAGGAGATTGAGGTTTGTTTTTCTCTTAGAATTAATTATATAATTTGTTTTTCAATTTTTTATTATTTATTTTAAGATGTCGTCTAAAACCTAAACACAAAATTACTACATCAGTGACATAACATTTTTTATTTTTGTACCATACGAATACTAACGAATACTATAGAAGAAATTGATCACTCAATTGGTAGTTGATATAAAATGGGCGTGTTTATGAAATGTCTCTGATATGCTTGAATTGTTTATATCATTGTAGTCGGCAAAGCCAAGTTTCTGTTGTGCGTTTGAAACGTATGAAATAAATTCATAACAGAACTTTATAAATTAGAAAAGGAAACTCGCAAATGTGCTAGTCTTGTTGATTGGCAAAAACATTAATTTTGATTAGCTGAGAAAACCATGATCAGTTGGAAAATCGATACATTTGTTATTTTGTTATTGTACTCACTTCACTCACTTGAAGTGATTGAAGAAGTACTTATAAATTTTATATCTTATTTTTCTAATGTAATTATTTTACATTTTACTCAATGTAAATAATTGTACTGAAATATGTTTCAAATTATGCTTATGCATGATCATTAACGTTTTCATTCAGATGAAATTGTGTCACTGATGTTAGCTGTTTTAAATCTGTGGCTAAGCGTATTAATTTCTGTCACTTGTTACTGTATTAATCAAATTTCGGTGTCATATATTGTTTTAGGTTCGAAGGTTGCGCTATGCTAATGCAAGGCCGGGGGAAAATGCACTACGTTCTAGTAATTGTGTTGTCCGATGTTCTATTCTTCCTAATGGAAAATAATCATAAATATACATTTTTCACCCCTGACAATAAGGTAAGTACATCTCTCGAATAGATTTGTTAGTAAGAAAAATTAATCATAGTGCATAATGTTTTGTATGGATAAACATTTTTTTCATTTGCAAGAACATAGACGCAAGAAATGCTTAGTTCAAGATCTAGATCTGTTTCTGGACTCTGGAGATGATTAACTTCCGTTTTAACTATGACAACTATTATTCTTATCAAATCAAGAAAACAATCTCTGTATGGCTAATGGCTATGGACACGGCTACTGATAATAAATAATTCCATATCCAATGGATTGACAACACTGGAAAGTAGAAAAACACATCAAATCAATCAGCTGTCAACTGGCTTCATTAGATGTGAATGTGCAATGAATGCTCGTGTATCACGAAAACTTCACTAAGTATTTTGATACTATTTAAACTATAGATTGTTCCAAGTTCAAAAGATCTATTACAAAGGGTCTTAATCATTTGAAAACTTGGCGGAATGGAAATCATTTCCATGGTAGAATCCAGGTCATTCAAGATCCATTGCAAGCTGAGTTTGTTTTATGTTTGTTGTGGCTTATTTGTTTAGGACTCTGTCTGAACAATATTATATTACATTCATTATCTACTGATAAATGAATTAAACTGAATTTCAAATACCGATCGCACTATAAAAAATATATAGGCCTATTTCATAGTAAAATAATTGGTTATCGCCGATTAATGTTCTACTCTTGTAAAAAAGTTGATCATTTAAATCCTTATTTATAAGAAATCACATAATATTCTCCAAGCATCTATTTCAAAAATGGAATAAATTAGTGATAAAACTCCATTCAATGTATCATGATAAGTGATACGTGTAATAGCTATTGTTTAATTTTGATTTGAAGGCTGGCGTTGTGTCTCTACAAAAGCTGCTAGTGCGCGAGAAAGCTGGGCAGGAATCGAGAGGCATTTACTTGATATCATCCAATCCAACCGATCCTGAAATGTTCGAGCTCAAAGTGCAAAAGCCCAAAGAAAAGCAAGTCTGGATACAAGCTGTCAGGTTAGTCAATTTCAGTCGGAAAAAGTGCTCAATTTTTATTTGAGTAGTTCTGGAGGAACTGTTATTCTTCTACTGTTCCGCTAAGGGATTTTGTTTACATTTTATTTGCATTAATCATGAGAACACTATTAAAATGAACAATAAGTAAATATTTTATTTTCCGCAAGATGACGTTCACATAAACGTTTTACTTGTGCTTTAAATAAGATGAAATTAGACAATTATCATACGCTTGGTGAAATCTCAAGCGACGCCTATTACAGCTACAGCTTATAGTAGGATGTTACTATAGTTAGATTCAATTCAAACTGTCAACATGAGTTGGATGGTAAGTGTTAGGCCCAATTGCACAAAAGCCACGAGAACCAATCAGAGAAGCCTTCTTTTCAAAAAAGCCTTCTCTGATTGGTTCTCGTAGAATTTAATCTTGAATAAAATCTAAGCAACCAGGCCTTAGTGTTTCTTTTGTTATGTTTTTTAAGAAATGCTAATAGTTCATAGTGAATCTCATTATTCATTATAGAGTTGAGTTAACCATGTTATGACTTTTGTTTCGATTGGGGTTTTCCTAGCCTTTGATTGCATAATACGGTACGAGCAATTTTTAGTGATTTATAATTATTGGATAGAGATTGGGAAAACTTCTGTATCGAATACTTATCTTATCATTCTCTCCATTCATCGTCCAGTACTATCTTCTTATCGTCTTTCATATCCTTATTTACTTGTTGGTGCCTGTGAATAAGCTTCAGTTGGTGTCTGAATTGATAATGTCAATCAGGGCAGAATAGATAATTTTGTTGTTATAACCTCACATTCCATGAAACCTGAATTCATAATTGTCTAAACTTCAGACTGAATAATCGATTGTATGATTCAATAATAGTGTTATTTATAACTTGATAGAGTACTGTTGTCAGAAGTACAGTGGTGTCTTGATTTGAATACAGCTGAACTGTTAGTCTTTTGCATTGTGGGTGATTGGTTATTACAAAAGGTTTATTTGTGACATTGTGATCTACGTTTCATCTTATTATGTAAATTAATCTCAAGCTTAGAATGTGAATAGGTTACAACTTAACGAGCTGTTCCTGCCAATTCCCTGTTATGGGAAGTGATCATTCACGGTAACAGTGTAAATTTACTTTTTTAATAGTATATTGCAGTAGAAGATTGCGATCTGCTAACTATAACTAACAATGCTTCACTGACTTGATCAGATACTATATACTGTAGTTGTTTGAAATTATCATACAGAAACTACACAAGTAATTAGTATATACTTGTAATTCTACTTCTGTGTCTTCACTTCTGAGTACCTACGTCCATTGAGTAAAACTGTTCTATAATAATGTTCATGCATGAAATGGTATGCTAACTAACGTCCAATGCATATTGTATATGTTAAAAATAATTCAAAAACGTTCAAAGAATCTCTTGAAAGTATTCTAACTGATAAAAACTATTATAAGATTTTTTATATATGATTACACCATCAAAGATTGTTGAAATATGATTTTTTATATTTATATGATCAATATAATGTATTAAACTTTTTAATGAAGTGGATTGTTTTATCGGTGCTCTACAGTGTTTATTAAGTAATTAACTACAACATCAAACTAATAAACAAGATAAATATTTCTATTGTCCAGAGTTAATAATGATGTTTTTGTTGTGTCTTGTTCAGGGATGCTGTTCAAAACTGTCCGGAAGATGATGAAGATGTGAGTCCCGCATTCAGCTCAGAGGAAAGGCAACGACTTCTTGATGCCAAACAATCTCAGATTCGACAGATTGTCGGTAAGTTTCATTCAAACTAGATTCTAATATTTTTCCCACTCATATTCGAATACTAATTCAGTTATTGTTATTTATTCGCACACGGCATAAGCATTTAATTGCAAAAATTGGACCGCTCTTCACTGCAAAATATAAAGAAATTAATTTTTAAGGCAATAATTACCAAACTCACTATATAGTCTAGAAAATATGTTGATCTTCTAGTATCATGCAATTTTTATGCAAGTGCTATAATATAGTGTTGCACTATAATGTTCTTTGATTTCATGCAATTTTTATGCAATCAAATAATATTATAGTGTTGGTCAATACTCACAGCTTTTCGAATGTGATTCCCAATCATACTAGTAAAATATGTTTTTTGAATGATTTATATAAATCAGACTTTTTTTAAAAAGAGTGATTACATAAGATTAGTTACAAGTAATGAAGTCATAAATGTAAAATATCCTTAATGTAAATCCAATTCATTCTCACCCCGCGCTAAAAACTGATCTTTCCACTAGAATGTATGCTAAAATAAGAAATCATCAAATTCCGTTGTAAAAACCTCCGAATACTTATTTCGAAATTGTGGTCGTATAAATCGAACTACCCTTATCTTCCACTAAATACAAGTGTGAAAACTTTACAAGAATTTAAAAAATGAAGTTTGATAATTAGTAGATCATGAACTTATGTTGCACTGAATCAACTAGCACACCAAGTTAGAAAAATATTTGATGAAATATTATCAATAAGATTTTATATTCTAAATTAGGTTTCACTTTTAAATGCTCTATTCAAAACATAAAATTTTAATATACTATATAATATTAATATACAATATTCACGTTCCAAAATTCCTCAACACTTATGAAACAAAAATGTTAAATTTATTTTCCAATAATGACCAATTCAATGTGGAACATAATACTTAAACTTTGATAGCTGAATTTGATCATTTTGTTTTTCTATCCATGGGCGCGATAGAGAGCAGTTTAGGAGTCGAAGGTATTGTAAATACCAAAAGAAGCATGATCTTCCAAACAAATACTTGATCATCTAACTGTTGCCTGTATACTTCTAGATGAGATGTGCTATGCTTCAACAGACTTGCTCTTATCGTCTTACGTTTATTTAGATTATTAGAAGTTATTAACACATAGCTTGGCTTACATTCTATCTAAACTCTTAACAATACTTCAACTAGCACAGTCCTAAGCATGAAGAACTGTCAAGGTGTTCACTTCTGGTAATGGGTGTTTATATTTGGTAATAAATCCCAAATCACAATAAAAAATTATTGTATTTTTTAGTGATATGTTCTTTGGGCTGTATGCACAGTCTTAGTATAAACTGAATTGGATCAGCTGGTCGTTTAAACTCTGAATGTAACGCACTGTAATAGCTTCAAGTAGTCCTACATTTACGTTAAACTGGGATTGTGCATATGGCTTTATTCATAAGTTCAATTTATTCATATCCAACAACATTTGATAGACACATATTGTCCGGTTTCACAAGGCTCAGTCAAAACATTTGAACATGTTCAATTCGGCTACGATTAACAAGTGTGCTCAATCCTAACTATCGCCATATATGTTTCAATGCACTTGTAGAGCGTAATAATGAGCTAGACAAAGTACTCTGTAATTTTACTGTACTTCAATGTAATTTTCATGCTTATTACTGCTCGGTATGCTGTGGGTTTCAAACCGTTCAAACTAACTTTTGGTTGTGTCTTTATGGTGTTTTTGGATATAATTAAGTTCAAGTCTTTCAAATTGTTCTTTCACCAAAAATACTACTAGTTATTGGTAAGGTTTTCATATTAGAAGTTTTAATTCGTTTCAGTTCCTATTCTATTACATTATTAATGAGTATGTTACTCCCTACTCTTTGTTATTATAAGTATATATATTTATTCTTTTTCCGTTTCATTTATAAAATTGTCACTTCATATACAGGGCCCTGTTTCATAAAACTTATAAGTCACTTAATACAGGAGAATCACCATTCCAATTACATGCTCAATACAGCCGATAAAATCAGCTGTTCCTGGTGACTTAGGACTACTAAGCTTCTATGAAACAGGGGTCAGTACTTGTGATTTATAGATTTCTGTCTGTTTTACATCTGTGTTGTCGTTTTACTGCAGTTATCTTTTTCTCTGTACCTATACAATTCAAAAAATGTACGATTCTGTGGAATTGCACTCATGGATCTGGTGGAACTAATACTATTTCATAAAATTTTTATCTTGAAATGAAGTAGAATCCAACAATTGAACAAGCATATCTCATTACTTTCAGTTTACTTCTGGTATAATTCAAAGATTTCAGAGTACGAAATTGTAGAAATTGATAATACAGTACTTGAATCTTTTTCTCCCTACTATCATGTATTTCCTTGTCATAATATGACTTCTTCAGACACAAGACTGGTTGATTATAGCATCGATCCAGACCAATATTCACATCGGTTTCTCAATAAGTAAGTTTTTGAACATTAAAACACATTTGAAATAGTTCTATGGTTCATTACTTGGAAACTATGGAAACTAATTTATTGATTGAAGGAAAACTTGATAGTATTTTCTTAGATTGAAAATATAATATACAGAGTGTTCCCAACCCCCTACTTATATTCTAGGGCATTGTTCCTGGGTACGAAAAATATTTAAATATTATCTCCAAACTGTGTCCAAAAGTCCTTTGTTACTCACACAGCCGCCATTTTTTCACTTAATATTTTTTCTAAATCATTGAACATAATTATGTGAGTGAAACACTGCACAATTATTTATGACTAACGTTAATAGACAGACTACTAACTTTGATTATTTTTTATGACTACTAGGTAGAGCTAAAAAAAATATGACATATTTCAAATCCATAAAACAAAATTGCGGCCGCTGAAAATGTTATTTCTTGAATAACCAAAAAACCGTTGATTTTTTTTTAAATTCATAAAGCAAAATGGCGGCCGCTCAAAATTTTATTTCTTGAATAACCAAAAAACCGTTGATTTTACAAAAAAAATACAAGAAAACTCTTTTTTAGTGAATTTAATTACAAATCGATTGACGCCTCATTTTTTAAGAAATAACGAATACAAGGCGAGATATGGTAGCTTTAGTGATATATTACCTACATTTAGAGTGTTACGTAACGTTTTATTATTGTTTGAAATAATCTATAATCGCTTACGAATGAATAACTTACAAAGCAAATGGAGATTGTTGCATTACAGAAAAGAAAAATGACTTTTTTATTTGCTGACGTGGCGAAGTTTGGACAATAATGTCCACTTAACCACGGATGCAGACACTTCTCGTCAATCGATTTGTAATTAAATTCACTAACAAAAGTTATTCTTGTTTTTGTATTGTTTTCTAGTTATTCGAGAAATAACATTTTAAACGGCTGCCATTTTTTATGAATTTGAAAAAATGTCATAATTTTTTTTGTAGCTCTGCCTTGTAGTCATAAATGATTGTGCAAAGTTTCACTTTCATATGTTTAGCCATAAAAATATTAAGAGGAAAAACAAAATGGCTTAAAGATGATATTCAGACATGTTTCGTAGCCAGGAACAATTCCCTAAAATATTGGTATGGAGTTCCGAAACACTCTGTATATCCAAGACTGGTCTGTAGACAAATTAGAATAAACCACCATTTTGAAAAATCAATATTCAATATAATAATGCACCCCTTAATTGGTCCGATCATACTTCTAGTTATTGTACTAAATTTAATAAGTACTATCAAAATCTCGAGAAATACTTAGTTACCGCGATAAAAATGGCAATTGCCACAATTCTAGGGCATAGAAAGCTTACTTATAATGGACATTTTTTCAGTTATTAATAATATTTACCTACTTCTGTTTAATAAAAATGAAAATTATAGTTACTTCAGTAGTTTGCATGATAAATCAGTTTATCTTGAAAGCGTCTAGGTAGCTGTATGTAATCTCGAAAAGGGTAATAAATACTTGATTCTATTTTTACTGTAACATTTGTTTTTTTGCAATGCATGATATATAATTATGTTTTATACTACCTTATGGAAATGTTCAAAAGCGTCAGTTTCCATTTGAAAATGATGTGTCAAAATTACAATGACTGAAATGTAATAAAAATTACTGGAAACGCAGTTAACTTACTCTTGATTGTAATGGCATATCATTCATTAAGTTCCAATACTGCAGGTCGATTTTTAAAAAGATGAAGGATCGTCAATCCTTAATATAGTGTGTAGCTGTAGATGTAGATTAGTTTCCAGTATTCGTTATTGATAAGAGATATATTATTCAACATAGAAATAGAGTAAATTGTATGTTAGTACCCAATTTGTCATTGCAATGTAAATAAATAAGTAAAATATATTGTGTGACCTAAAAAGCGTGGTTGGATTTGATAAATTAACTTCATCCATTTTCTTTCATTTTTTACATTTCTAATGATGTGTGTCCGATATGGTCCTGAAACAGAAGGAATGTAGAAGCGTTTATAAAAGATACCAATAACTATTAATGCTGTAATTGAAAAAACAACTAAACCTAATCTAGATTATCTATAATCTAGACCTGTCTATGACTGTCTTATTCCAACAGTCCCGTATTAGACTATCAAATACAGACTTTTCAACTTACCCGCAAGGGGCTATTTTAAAACTTGACGTAATAAAATCTTGAAGAGTTGAAAATAGGCCTACAACCATCCTCGGTTAATTAAGAATCTAATATCGGGGCACCGAGCTTCGCTCGTTATTTTTATCCTATTATATTAAGCGAGCAATTTCTGTATTTTTATATCTGGTTATTCATCTGGTTATTTATGTTCAACGGATCTCGAAAACGGCTCTAACGATTTTCACGAAATTTGGAACATATTATGTTTATGATATAAAAATCTGGTGTGGTACACTCTCACAACTTTCCTTGCTCATTGATCTATAAGCCTCATTCTTAAACGAGTATAATTTAGGGGAATAACATTATGCCGATTGGCGGCTAAATAATCAAATTTACGATTATACTATTGTTATTGTGTTCAGAGTACATTTTCCTTTGTTTGAATTATGAAATTTGAGGATTTTTTAAAAGTTGTCAAAACAGCTGTTCTAAAAATAAAACATCGACATGTGTTCTTTTGAATAAACTGCTCTACCTACCTACCTCACGCACGAGAAGGAGGTTACAAAGTAAATTTCTCGGATGGGGTGGACCCCCTGTTAGTTTCTCAGTGAGGAGACTCATGCCAGTTAATAGAGCTTATATATAACTATACAGGATATGAATTTTAAAAAAATCGGTCAAGTCATTTTTGAGAAAATCGTGATAGAAATTTAACAAAATTCATTCTTCTCAGGAATATTACGGAGCTCCTGCAATTTTCCCAGAAATGAGACTCATGTCAGTTGATAGGGCTTATAAATAGCTATCTAGGGTATAAATTTGAAGGAAATCGTTAGAGCCGTTTTCGAGAAAACCGTGAAAAACATGTTTTTTTAGTCATCCGCCATTTTGAATTCAATTTCATTGAATTTCTTATTGTCGGATCCTCATGGCATAAGGACCTTAAGTTTAAAATTTCAAGACAATCAGTTGATCAGGAATGGAGCTATCGTGTTCACAGACACACACACACACACACACACCACACACACACACAACACACACACACACACACACACACACACACACACACACACACACACACACACACACACACACACACACAGACCAACACCCAAAAATCATGTTTTTAGACTCAGGGGACCTTGAAACGTATAGAAAACATGAAATTAGGGTACCAAATTTTTTTGGGAAAGCAATACTTTCCTTACTATGGTAATAGGGCAAGGAAAGTAAAAATTCGATTGCACTAGGTCTCATCCTTGGGAAAACTCGCTGAACGACATTAAAAGGATAATTCATCCTCGGCTGAAACAGCTGTGGATAGTAAAAAAGTGAGTGAGCGAGTGAGTATGTGAAAAATCAAAATATCGCATCCCCGAACTTCATAAGATGACATATAGCCAGCTGTGAAACACGATCATTTTATAGAATTGTGTTCTGTTTATCAATAAATAAAAATAACAAGGGATGCTCGGTGCCCCGATATTTTATTGATAAGTAGAACACAATTCTCTAAAATGATCGTGTTTATATTTCACAGCTGGCTATATGTCATCTTATGAATTCCGGGGATGCGATATTTTGATTTTTCACATGCTCACTCGCTCACTCACTTTTTTACTATCCACAGACGACGAAAGTCTCAGCTGTTTCAGCCAAGGATGAATTATCCTTTTAATGTCGTTCAACAAGTTTTCCCTAGGATGAGACCTAGTGCAATCAAATTTTTATATTATAAACCTACTATGTTCTAAATTTCGTGAAAATCGTTAGAGCCGTTTTCGAAATCAGTTGAACAGAAATAACCAGATATAAAAATACAGAAATTGCTCGCTTAATATAATAGGATATGCAAAATAGTCACACCTGATCCATTTCAGGGCCTTAGGCAGCCGAGAATATCGGAAACGGTATTTACGTTTTCATCCTCTTTTTAAAAAACTCAAAAAACGAAATCCTCAACAGCGAAATGTTTCTCAGGATAATCTTCTTTGTTACATAGAGGTTCTATTCTACTAGTAGTTCTGTGAACAGTAGACCTCACGCAGTATTCTCATCCACAAGTACCTGATTGAAACTGTAGACCTTATGGAAATACAGCAATAGACTGGCTTCTCCACACATCTCTGTAATCACTTGTCAGCTTATTTATGATGAATAATTCTATAGTTTGATTTTCACTCTAATATTGGCGTATGAAGGAGGCTCCTTTTTTCCATTTATATTATCCTTGAAATGCAAAATTTCCAAAAACCTTGTATATACGTCGACGCGCAATTAAAAAAGGAAAATACCTGTCAAATTTCATGAAAATCTATCACCGCGTTTCGCTGTAAATTCGCAACATATAAACATTTAAACATTTAGGCCGGTTACAGAGCTCGACCGACCGTTAGTGCATATGTACCATCCTGACCATACGCATCGATGAATCAGTTTTACACATTCAGAGCTCGACCGACCGTCAGTGCGTATGCACCATCCTGACCATACATCAGTTTTTCTGACTCACAAAATGGACGCATTTATATTTTGTTTAATTGCAGCTTATTATCTTTGTAAACGAAAGATTAAAAGACGTAGATATCAAGTTCACCCGATGGTCGCACAAAGAGCATTTCAAAGGAAATTTAGTACCATTATATACATCATTGCTTGGGGTGAAGATACATTTTTCAACTACCTCAGAATCTACATCAGAAATTTTGATGAGTTATTTCGAGCTTGTATCACCATTGGGAATACTTGCAGTCACTTTAAGCTACGGATCAAATAAATGTAGATAATATTAATAATATATGATTTTTTTTTCAATAAAAAATTTAGAAATGATTGAAGAATTGTATAGAAAAACTCTGAATTCAAATATGACACTATTAATTGAATTCATTCTTTATGCTATTCAATTCAATATCAGCTGATTGTCGGGCAGAGGTGTCAGCACATTGGTTATGTTGCGATCAGTACAGCTCTGAAAGCTTCTATTTGCTTCAATAGCGCGTCAGTCGACCGATGGAACGGATGCGCACGAGCTCGACCGATGGTATTCATACGCTGTATAAAACGCATGGCCCTGTCCGTGCGTGCCGTCAGTCCTGCTCTGAACGGATACATGGAATATCTATGGAAAAGACAAGCGCGACTGACGTACGCACTGACGGTCGGTCGAGCTATGTAACCGGCCTAAGAGAAATTGCAAACCCTCGACTTGAATCTTAGACCTCACTTCGCTCGGTCAATAAAATATATTTGAAAGAAATCTTTGATGGTGTAACAGGTCATGTTCTATGGAATATTTCTAATTAATAGTTTTGCATTACCTTTGATGAAAGTTGGTCAACGATCTTTTATAAAATATCTGATACTCTAATAATGAACAATAAAACTATTTTTTCGTTGTTTATATTAGTTCCATGATATGCTATTTAATATATATTTTGAAAATAAAACGAAAATCGATCTGTGATTCAGGCTGATTAATTACTTAATTTCCAGTGATATACATTTTTAGATTATTAAAAAAAAATGTATCTATAAAGTATATCAACTGGATTCATAATAATAATTATTATTCAACTTTACTCACATCCATGACTGGTATGTAACTAATATATTTTTATACACTTAAATTAATAAAAACTTTTAGTACCCTTTATTAAAACTTTAAAATATTTTAACGACTAGTTTAGACCATAGGTCATTTTCAAGTTAAAATGTCCAATAACAGTTATTATATATATAGAAACATAATATAGTTAACAGTATAGGAACTAATATGTAATAATAATAATTATATGATTCTACTCACATCCTTAACTGACTAACTGCCCCCGCACACAGACTAGATAATAGTCTATACTTTACTATTCCATCGCTCACTTATATACACAATATGCTTTAGATAGTTTAGATACATAGTTGATTCTTCCTATAATGTAATATTGTATTCTAATTGAATAGGATAAATTGAAATAGTAATATTGTGTTGTATGTTTGGTAGGGTTCCTGAGGCAGAAGGACATGGAGCAGGCGCTCATCCTGGAAGACAAGATGGCGCTGCAGCTGCGGCTGGTGGCTGCGGCTGCGGGTGCGGGGGTGGGAGTGGGGGTGGGGGAGGCCCCCTCCTACTGCCACCTGGTGTCCGAGGAGACTGACACCACCAAGACCTGGAAGGAAGTGCTCAGTGCGCTGCAGGTAATATTATGCAAACCGATAACCACTAGTCCATTCCTGTATATGAATGTTCTTATGCTTCAAATTAATTATTATCACTGCTACTATGTAACGAATAAACTAAAAACTAATGAATTGAGCATCAAGTAATTGTAGGTGTACCTTCATAATTTTCCAATTTTTGTAGATTTTGATTCAAATCAGATTATGGTACACAATCATATCGTATAAAATTCTGGAAGTTATGCAACTTACTGCAGGTAAAATAATTTCGCACATCTGTCATTTATTTTGTTTTGGGCGTGTGCACACAACGAGAGGTATATCCTTTTAAGACCACTGTGTTTGCACACACCCTAAAACTTCCATTAATTCTACAACAACTACTTCTAATATTTTATTCTAACTGCAGTAAGTTGTTCAGGATGTCCCGTACTAGAGAGAATGTAAGTTTCCTGGTTTCAATCCCAGATATGACCAACATTTTCCAGTCTGCTCACTCCCGTGATCGGATTATTTATTTATAAACAGAACACAATTCTTCAAAATGATTGGGGAATGACTAACAGGCACAGCCCAAAACTGTTTTTCCCCGAATTTTGATTTATACACTATTAATAGGCCAAAAAGTAGGTTATGTTCCTTACACTTAAATTTAGGTCCAATTTTCAGTCAAAATATTTGAAAGCAGAAAAGTTCTAATTTAGATTATTTACAAACCAAATTGAATAACAGAATAACACTCACTAATAACTTAAAACTGTAAAATAATGATTAACTTTGAATAATAATGATATATTCTAATTTAGAATGATATACCATGTCATATCAACCAATCAGATTATTTTGATCGAGTCGATTAAAATTTCGATCCAATTTTTCTCGTGAGATAAGCTGATTGATAACGCATCTTCTGTTATCGACAAACGACGGAATTATCTTTCGTTTTTCCAAGGATGAATAATTATTATCCTTTTCATGTCTTTCGGCGAGTTTTCCCAGGGATGAGACCTAGTGTAATCGATTTTTACTTTCCTTGCCCTATTACCATAGGTAAGGAAAGTATTGCTTTCCGAAAAAAATTAAGGTACCCCAATTTGTGAATTTCTATACGTTTCGAGGTCCCCTGAGTCCAAAAAAGTGGTTTTTGGGTATTGGTCTGTGTGTGTGTGTGTGTGTGTGTGTGTGTGTGTGTGTGTGTGTGTATGAGTGTATGTGTGTCTGTGTACACGATATCTCATCTCCCAATTAACGGAATGACTTGAAATTTGGAACTTAAGGTCATTCCCCTATAAGTATCCGACACGAACAATTTCGATCAAATGCAATTCAAGATGGCGGCTAAAATGGCAAAAATGTTGTCAAAAACAGGGTTTTTCGCAATTTTCTCAAAAATGGCTCCAACGATTTTGATCGAATTCATACCTAAAATAGTCATTGTTGAGCTGTATCAACTGCCACAAGTCTCATATCTGTAAAAATTTCAGGAGCTCCGCCCCATCTATGCAAAGTTTGATTTTAGATTCCCAATTATCAGGCTTCTGATACAATTCAAACAAAAAAAAATTGAGTGGAAAAGATCCAGCATGAGAATCTCTACAATTAATGTTCAGTAACATTTTCACCTAAAATTAAAAATAAGCTCGAAATTCGAGAAAATTTCATTATTTCAACTGCAAATTGTTGGCAACTGTTGATTCTATTTAATCATTCACTATGAAGAGATAGCAGATCTCGCGTGTCTCCAGCGTTATAGTCCTGTCACCAGCTGGCTTAGATCTTTGAATAGTAGACTTGAGATGCGCGGGAACACTAGCGTCAGGTGATAAATTTTCATAACGGCAAGGAAAGTTGTGTGAGTGCGCCACACCAGATTTTTTATATCATGAACCTACTATGTTCTAAATTTTGTGAAAATCTTTAGAGCCGTTTTCGAGATCCGTTGGACATAAATAACCATATATAAATATAAATACAGAAATTGCTCGCTTATTATAATAGGATATCAGGTGAGATGAACTCTGGTCAGGGACTACCAATCAATGAAAGCCATACGAACATCATTATTAGAGATGTTGAAGTGTTTGTGTGTTTGTTTGCAGAAAGTGAACCAGCTGGCGAGTTCGCTGTACGCGTCGGGGACGAACTTGTCGCGCAGTGTGAGTTCGGTGGGCGAACACCAGAGTGAAGCCTACGTGTCACCCACTCTGCCCAAGCGGGCCGAGACGTTCGGCGGATTCGACAACGCTAATGCCAATGCCAACAAAGACCAGGCCTCTGCTCTCAACAAAAGTCAGTTCACTTCTTTGCATAAAAGTGTCCTACATTATTATTTTATTTATATATTCATTTATAGCATTTTTTGCTTGATTGATTTGATTTGTGCTAGTGTAAATCAATCAGATAGAATAGAATATCTCAAGAATTAAATTGAAAGTAGTAATGAAAGTTTAATTAAGAATAGACTATTTAAATTAAGGTCAAGTGATTCTTTCAAGGAATTTAAATTAATAAGTTGAATGATGAAGTGGTTGGTTGCTTTTAATAGATTCAATGTTCAGGATCTGATTATTATTCAAAGATGCACACAAACATCAAATCTAAACCAAAGTGCTGTAAATCACAATATGAATAATTGTTGTTGTATTAATTAATTAAAGCACAAATTTCTGAGGTTCAGGTACATTTTTACAAAGTGCCTGTTATTTTAATAGTCTTTACTATAGTGAGGTCCACGTTATAATGGCAGTATTTGAGTAACATTGGTGTTGCTATCCTTGTCTATCATTCAACAAAACAGATAGCACTATCCTTCTATAGCTCCGCAACGTTGCCAAATCCGTATTTAAGAATGTAGAAATATAATCAATTAAGGCGGATAATCGGCAACGCTGTTCTCCTATCTTTATCCACTGCAATTATAACGTGGACCTCACTATAGTGTATTATAGTCTCGCCTCGAGTATTGCCAACTTGAACTTGTTTATTACTTGAAGTCAATTGTGTTTCGACATAAACTAAAGGAATACTGTTTTCATAATTGTTTGATTACTGGCATAACTAATGCATTTATAAGCCTTCTACTAGTTCCATCGATTTTATCCACAAATTTTACTCAGCATTTAACCTCTTGGGGCAAAATTTTCATGCCTTAACGAAATTTTATCAATAATTCCTCACAGAACAAAATTTGATTAATTACTGTAGAAAAATGGAAAATTGACTTTAAGAGTACAGTCAGAGCTTGTTTAGTACATTTAGTTTTTTAAAGGCCAAATGAAGCTCATTTTCATTTTCATTTCATGGTTTATTAATTACACTTTTCAAAGACATTCTGGGACAAAACATAGTGGAGCGGTGAAGTTAACTTCAAGGTTGAGTGTTGAACATGTTATTAAATGAGCCAAAACACACCGCTCCACCAAGTTTGGTATTTTCATTATTTTTAACACTCAAGCTTGACGCTAACATCGCCACTTCACTATGTTTTGGCCCTAATGCAAACATCACTTGAATCTCTCCAATGTTTTCGTTTTCCTGTAAAAAAAAATCGTTGGTTTTTCTGCTTCTCAGATTTACTGAAGAAACAGCACCAACAGCAGCTGCAACAGTTGCAGAAGTTGCAACAACAACAGCTGCAACAGTTGCAACAACTGCAGCAGCAACAGCAACAACAACAGCAGCAGCAGATGCAACATCAGCAGCAGCAGCAGCAACAACAACAACATCACTACCATCAAACAGCGCAACAACAGTTGCAATCTAGTCGTGAGCCGTCGTTCGGATCTAGTCCGGTTAGCACACCTGATTCTGCGCTACCCCACCAAAAGCCTAAACTATCGCTGGTCAGTTCAACGTTTGTCTAATACTCGTAATAAATAGCTCTTCGATTATTTCAAAATTTAACTTTATTTTTCCAAAAAACACAATCGCATGAAAAAAAGATACCCAATAACTTACATTTTTTTGCAATCTTTGTGTAGGGGAGAAAGGTCCCCCTTTTAAAGTTTCATAAATTGCCAGTTTTATTCCAAGTAGAAGAATTAGAACATGTCAAGTTTAAAAATTGGAAATTACGTGTCATAGTCACTAATTATTACAACTGAGTCCAGAAGCCTAATTCGTTTCAAGTCCTGAATTAATATCAAGGAATTGGCTGGCTTGGCTGTCTTGGTTTTTTTTCAGGTCGCGCCAGATCAATTTCAGGGCCACTAGATTTTCATGGAACATAAATACTATAGTTTATTATAGTTTATGTGTTTTTAACAAATTTCCGACTTTTTAGAAGTTTTGAATTGCTTGTTTTTAATTATTTGAATTTTAAAGGCTACGTTCATACCAACTATTAATTAATGTCGTGAATAGTTGAGTTTAAAAAACGTTGCACATAACCTATTGTAATATTTTATATTCATTAGAATAGGAAAAGTTTTGGGTTCAAGCCCGTTGGGTCTCAGAAAATTGTATAATTGTACAAAATGAATTAATGTTACTCATGCATGCCATTCTATTGTTGTAAACTACAAACAATTCAAATAAGTAATCTATTACTGTTCTTTGTTTTGAAAATGTTAAATTTTGTCTAAAAATAAAAGTAGACCAATATTGCAATTGAATTGCTGTTTCAGGATTGGAGTGCACCCCCAGACCTACCCGCCCTACTATCGCTGGGACATGAGCAGCAGTTGGCAGCAATGCAGCTGTCGCACCACGTCTACACGCTCACCTGCATCATATCCCAGCAAATGACATCGATTGAGAGGTAATTCCATTCACTTCCAACTGGCAGCATAGCGTACAACATCAATGTTCCCCTTTCTAGCAGTAGTTAATTATTTTTCAACATTGTTTCAGATAATTTAATTTTGCAAAGTCTTGCTCAAGTAGTCTAAAATGTGTAGTTTAATATGTGTATTTGCAGTGTCTATAAAAGTTGATGCCACTATAGTTCTGAGACTACAAGATTATATTTTTCTATTTTTCAAAGGCAGAATAAAGCTGGGTTCCCTTACACTTGGAATTTGGATACAAGTTTACATCTTCCTTTACATGATTTTTTAATTTTATAGAAAAGTTACCAAAACTCATGATTTTGTTTAATACGAGTATAAAGCTATGGCAACAAGTTAAGATTCGATCTTCTAATAGAAAGCTATTTTTGGGTGCGGGGAAAGGGGAGATATCTCGAGAAAAGCTTCCCAGTTTCGGTAACTATTCACTACTCATGTAAACACCGACATTAGAACACATAAAAAGTTAGTAATTGTCTGGATTTTTGGGTTTTGGTCAGGAAAATGTTGAAAAGTGGCCAAATTCAGGAAAAATAGGAAAATGTGTTGAAGAGCGGGAAAATTTGGAGTGGAACAATTGCGACCTTTAGATTTTTGATTATTGCACAAATCAGAAGTGGAAATTGCTGTTTCAATAAAGTAGCAGCAATTAAATAAAAATTGAAAAATCGAAGAAGAAATTCAATTTAAATTTGTTTTTGCCATGAAAGTATAAATATGTTGACAAAATGTTGCATGACCCAACATATATATTATTTATATTATTTCTTATGGAATTGTTAAATTTCAGCCTGCAGGCGCAATTGTCGGCGTGCAAATCACAGGTGACTGGTGAGGATGGGGGGAGGGGTGGTCGGCCGATGTACAGACACAACCATCAGCTGGAGGAGTTGCGCAATCTGCAGGACAAGTTGACGCAGGAGAAGGAGTGCTGGCAGAGGGAGAGAGAGAGTGAAGAGAAAGAGCTGGAGGAGCGCCGCGAGCAACTGCTCAGGCTACAGGTCGGTGCATCAAACTATTTGCCAATGTTCTCGTTTATCTTACTGTGCGCTCAGTAAATTACAGATTCTAGAATTTATTTGTGAAGTGAAGGAATTTTCTGATATAAATAAATAGCCTACAGAGTGACACAGAATAACGGGAACTTTTAAAAACGCCATAAATATTAGTGGGAAGGGCAAAAATTTTTTTTTCAAACTAATGTAAAGTTCAAGACTTGCCTTTTGAGAATTATCAATTACATCCATCACTTTTTGACAATTACTTTTTTAAGATGGCTTCCTCCTGAACGAATACACTCTTGAAATCTGCGTTGACGATTCCTCATTGATCGCTGCAACATCTGCGTTTCCTGGTCCCATAATCTGTCCACCTGCGGTTTTCTGTTTGTGGAGCTATCTCAAATGAACTTTTTCACAACTTGACCAATAACTGTGGTTGAATCATAACAGACAATTCAAATGAAATTAACAATATCCCAGCTGAAATGTTGCAGCAATCGTTCAGGAATCTCAACACAGATTTCAAGAGTGTATTCGTGCTATCTTAAAGAAGTGATAGATTTTATTAATAATTCTCAAATGGCAAGTTTTGAACTTTACATTAGTTTGAATAAAATCATTTTTGCCCTGCCCACTAATGTTTTATGGCGTTTTTAAAAGTTCCCGTTATTCTGCATCACTCTGTATAGGAAAAGTTTTCATCGATTTTATAATACAGTTCTATTGAACGGTATCGTTTGATATGGCCCTATTAACTATTCACGGTCCTATTCTAATTACTTCTAATTTATTTCATATTTTGACGATACACTATTTGATACAATTAACTTGTCAACAACAAAAATGTGTAAAAATAAAGAATTTTACTGTTCTACATTATTCCATTGCATATTAATTATTCACGTATTGTTTTAATAAATAACAGTTTAACCTTATATTTTCCCCCCCCCATTTATTTTTAAGTTTTCATGAAGCAATACATTCCATCTACATTGTCAACTACTGTATTTAAACCTTATCTTCAAGTTTAGTTTGTCAAGTTAGTATTGGGTTGTACTCTAAAGTTACGTACTTGAGCGCCACGAACATTTGCATTTCACTTTTCATCAGCTGATGCTACGATTATTATATCTGTACCTGACTGTTTCTGTACAAATACAGATATAATCAGCTGTTGAAAAGTGAAATGTGCGTGTTCGTGGCGCTCAAGTACGCACTTTTAGAGTACAACCCAATTCTTACTAGACTATTATTGTTTATTGTTTTTGAAGGGACGGATTCAAGGATTCAAAGGCTCAAAGAACCCCACACGTCAACCAAAGCTTATTGTGTTCCCAAGTAGTATGTTAGTTAGGCAAACCAATAACTGTGTCCTTTACAAGAACCTGGAGTTTTTCCCTATAATAACATCCGATTCATCACCTGGTTGCTTGTCGCAATCCAGTGTGATATGATTGGCAGTCTCTTCAGACCTACGTGAGTTCCACTCCTGGCCTTCTTTGAAGGTCCTTCCACCGAGGAAGGGGTGACCAAGTTGCCTCTAGGGCGCCCGGCCCCCCTTGACACAGCATCTTGACCCACATTTGTGCCTGGAGTGTCACCCATCTCTGGTCTCTTGGGTTTTTCTTTTTGCCCCTCCGAAACTGCCCAGATGGGGCAGATCCCGTGGGTTTGAAGTCAGGCAACTTCTGGAGTTGCCTTGGGGTCCTTTTTAGTCGCCTCCTACGACAAGCAGGGATACTGTGGGTGAATTCTGGTTTTCAACACATTCATGAGTACGGTGTTCTACTCAAACCTCCCCCAACCCACAGGGGGCTTACTTGACTAACTAAACTTGAAGATAAGGTTTAAATACAGTAGTTGACAATGTTGATCACTTTTCATCAGCTGATGCTACGATTATTATATGTGTACCTTGTTGTTTCTGTACAAATACAGATATAATCAGCTGTTGAAAAATGAAATGCGCGTGTTCGTGGCACTCAAGTCTGTACGCAGCGCATGTCTATAGCCAATACATGCCATCTGAATTGTTATCTGGTTTGAAACCTTCATTATAATAGAGCCTAATTGAAATCCTTTAAGGATTACCAATAGCGTCAACTCAATACAATTAGATACCCTTAACTATAGGTAGAGAAAGAATTGTTTCAAAGAAATTAATACTTGTTTCAATATGTCATTTTTCGGTTCTATTATTCACGAGAACACCAATGTCTGTTACAGGAACAAGTGCGATCCGAACAGACGGACGTAGTTCAGCAGCGAGAACAGCTGTACAGGAAACTGGAAACGCTGGCCGGACAGGGCATCCTGATAGGGGGGCCGAACCTGGGCGCAGTGACGTCACCGGGCAGTGGCAGTGACGCTGTGCCGTCGCCCAGTGACGAGAGGGGGGGCAGCAGTGACGGGGGAGACCCCTCTTCGCCCTCCACCCCCACCGATCACTCGCGCCGCAAGATGGAGGCCGCCAAGTGGAAGCATTCCTCCGCCGGCAAGGCTAGCACCCTGCCTTTGAACCTGATCAGCGCTACTAACCAGCAAAAGGTCATATTCTTCAACAATATAATTTATTATTTCATGAAACATTTTCAATTTTATATTATAATTCGCAGTATTGCGTTAGAACTCGTAGAGAACGGGCGTATAGTGGAGTAGTAATAGTGTAGTGTAGAAGTAGTGGGTCAGCAGTTTGTTCGCGATCAAAAGTGGAACAAAAATATTGCATAGAATATCGGTCGTCGACCGCGGAATTCATGTAAGCAAAGCGACCTGCTTTTCGCGGCCGTTCTAAAGCTCGCGTTCGCGTTTCCGTGTGCGTGAGTGTTGATACGAGGGCTGTTTGAAAGGTATGTTTTCAAAATATGTAGAACTTAGTGAAGCCACCGAGTATTCCTACAGAAGAGCAAGGAGAAAAGGAAGCCACTAACGAGAGAGAGCATGGACACCAACAACATGCTAAATACATCACAAATCCAGTGTTCACCGGATAAATATATCAAATTAAATAAACTCGAAACTTCAACCGAGCAGGTATTTTTCATCGCCTGGAAAGAGACCGCTGAGAAGAGGAAGGAATTGGAGAAGATCAACTTAGAACTGATGAAAAAAGTGCAGGATTTGGAAGCAAGATTTCTGAATATTGAGAAGAAGATTCAGAGCTCACAGCCTACCAGCTCGGCAGCCGAGAACTACTCAACAAATGAGGAAGAATTGGCCAAAGAAACGGAATGGATCAGGACTCGTACTAAGCGGGCTACTAAGGAAGCTTAGTACTCCATCGCCAGAAGTCAAAAATGTGTCTGCAAAAATAATTCAACAGAATTTGAATTCCAAAACCACGGACGTAGAGAAGAGAGAGAAGAAAGAAATGCCACCATCCCCAATCATAGTGGATGGTATCAAGAATCTAAATGGACTACTTGAGAGTTTGAAAAAAGTGTCGCCAGCTGAGAAATTTAGAATAAACCTCTTAAGTAGAGAAACGTTCAAAATAAATGCAGTCGACTCAGAAACTTATCGGAATGTTACCAGAGAACTGATTAATGACGGATTTAACTGGCACTTCTATGAAGATTAGCAGTCGAGGCCAATAAGAGTAATGATTAAAAAAAAATCATCACTCTTGTAGTACGATCATGATACTGGAGGATTTGAAGATACGAGGATTGAAAGTACTAGAAGTTGTAAATAAGCTAAAGTGGAAGACAAGAGAGCCATTACATAAGTTCATAGTCTCATTCAGCGCGGAAGGAAATATAAAAAAAGTTTTTGAACTTAAAAATATACTTGGTCGCAAAGTGGAAGTGGAAGCACTGAAGAAGGCCAACCTGATACCGCAATGCAAACGATGCCAAGCATACGGTCACACACAAAAATACTGTAACAAAGAGCCTAGGTGTGTAAAGTGTGCAGGTAAACATCAAACAATAGACTGTACAAAACCCAGTGATGCTTTACCAAACTGTATCCATTGCGGGGAAGCACATCCAGCCAGACATCGAGGCTGCACTGTCGCAATCGAATTGCAAAAGATTAGGAACTCAAATAAAACAAAAATATTTCAGATTTACGGGAGAACACAGTAAAGAATATTCTACCAAAAATCACAGAAAATCCACAAACCCACAATCCAAACAATGAAAGAGCGGTTAAGAAATTAAGTTTCGCCCAGATTGTCTCAAAAGAAAATAGACCGAAATTGGGAGAGCCAAAAAGTGAAGTAGAAGATACCAATAATATTTTGCAGCTCACCTTAGCAAAACTGGATAGACAAGAACAAATAATCACCTCACTACAGTCTAAATTTAGAACAAAGTAAACTACTGCAATTCACATGATTCATTCACTAAAAATAATGGAATGGAATGGAACGCAAATTGTTACAACGACAACAGGAGTTGGAAGCAGTTCTAAACTTAGAAAAAAAAATATATGTCTAAAAGCAGTCGTTTATAAAATTCAAAGGCTATAGGATCTATCATGTTTTACATCCCAGCAATGTCGCAAGGGGTGGGAGTGCCATCATCATCAGAGACAATCTACAACATCATGAACAAGTGAAACTCTAAGGTGATAGAATACAATTGACAGGTGTAGCAGTGCAAACAGTAAATTATCATTTTGTTGTTGCAGCTATTTACTGTCCTCCCAGATATTCCATCAGAAGAGATGAATATTTATCATTGCTTGATATGTAAATTCATTCTTGGTGGAGATTTTAACGCAAAGCACGTGCATTGGGGATCGCGCTCAAGGGAAGACAGCTCTATGAAGCAATGAGAGAGATGAGGTGCAAAGCTTTTTCAACTGGTAAACCAACCTACTGGCCCACTGATACGAGGAAAATCTCATATCTTATAGATTTTTTTCTGACAAAGAATATATCGGTAAATTATTTGCATTTAGAGGATAGTTTCGATCTAAATTCGGACCACTCACCCATCATTTTGAATCTGATTCAATTCTAAGAAAGGAAAATGCTTGTCCTGCGCTAGTCAATAGCCACACGGATTGGGATGGTTTCCAACAGATGCTGGATGAAAGAATAGAGTTAAACTCAACATTAAGAAACGAAGAACAGATTGATCAGGAGTTAGAGAAGTTTGTTAATGATATCCAACATGATTAAACTTAACAGCAGAACGCAGTACGGACTAATCACTCTGTAAGGCAGCTAAAAAAATAAAAAAACCCATTCATCAATCTCCTCCTCTCAGAAAGAAGAACAGACATTGGGCAAGGAGTAGTGATGAAAAGGCACAGACCTTTGCAGATCATCTTGTAAACGTTTTTCAGCCAAACAACACAACAGAAGAAGACACTTTAGAAACAGAAGAGAACATCTTACAGCCAAATCAAGAAATAATGCGTGTCACAGTAGAAAAGTGAGAAGAGAAATAAGAAATCTGAATAACAAAAAGACCCCTTGATTCGAAATGATAACTGGCTTAGTCCACAAGCAGCTACCAAGAAAAGCAATAGTAAAATTAACACACATATTGAATGCCTCTTTCAGACTCAAATTTGTACCAGGAATATGGAAAGTAGCAGAGGTTATAATGCTACTCAAGCCAGGTAAAGAGCCACATGAAGTATCATCATATAGGCCAATATCATTGTTACCTGTGCTAGCCAAGTTGTTTGAAAGGATTTTACTGAGTAGGCTAACACCAATAATTGAGAGAGAGCACTTAATTCCAAATCACCAATTTGGCTTCAGAGTGAACACTCAACAATAGACCAAGTACATAGGATTGTGAATGTAATAGAGAAGTGCCTAGAAGAGAAAAAAGTTTGTTCAGCAGCTTTCCTTGATATAGGGCAAGCTTTTGATAAAGTGTGGCATGAAGGTCTTCTTTTCAAACTGAAAAATGTCCTACCAAAGCAATTTACAGATATATTAAAATCCTATCTGACCGATAATTTAGAGTCAGGCATGAAAATTCATATTCTGATTCGAAGGAAATAAAAGCAGGAGTTCCTCAAGGAAGTGTTCTAGGACCATTTCTCTACCTACTCTATACCAGCGATATTCCCAGCCTTGATGAGAATACTACAGCAACATTTGCAGACGATACAGCCATATTATCAGTAGACAGTAATATTCATATTGCAACGAGGTTGACAGGCCTGACTTGCTGTTGTTGGCTACAGAAAGTTTTAGCTCTGTGTTTTTCAGTTATTTACAATATCATTCTGTTTGAAGTCTTGTTTTTTTATCTTATTGGATATATGAGTGAATGGTTTGTGTAATGTTTTTTATTCAGGACGATCGCACGTAAGTACAGCTTACCATAGAGAAAACAATAGTAGTCATGTAGCCAAGTTGTTGATTTCTAAGTGCAATTCAATGGAGCATCAGGCCGTAGATTGTTTTATCGCTCTCTTAGTGTGCTAGTATTGGTGTGTAAATACAGTGTTATCATCCCCTTCTGTGTTATTAATGAGTGGTTGCGAACTTTGAACCTTCAGGTGTGCCAACTGCAACTAACTAGGTACCTAGGCCTGTCCAAGGGCATTATTCAAAGGATTGCTCTGTACCGTATCAGAGATTGCTGAAAGTTGCTATGTTTTTCGGAGCAGTCTGTCTGTTAACAGAGAAGCTCCCTAAAATATAATGTTCTAGTAGCCATATTATCTTGTTTACTCAAATCACTGTTTATCAACAAGACTGGTTATTATCGGTATCATTGGAATGAAGGTCAATGTCAATTCAACTGCCAAGAATCTCAGCTATCTGCCACCTGAGCAGAGTTCATCGTACTGCATGCTGCATGCATCGTGAAGGAATTGCTGCTAAGAAATAATATTATTTTACACAAATTGATTCTTTTCCTTCATTTTTCTAGTGGAAATCATAAAGAAATAACGCTTAGTCTAGTCCTTCCTATTCTTTCTCAACCTCCAGTTATCCTATCTATTCAGGAGCTTCCATAATTCTCACCAAAGCTACGATTCCTCTCGCAGCGTCTCCTGGTTTTTCATTTGCTTCCTTTCCTTTCAGACTAACTATCAATACAATAACTGATCATGGATTTAGATATGAAAACCCTGGAACTGTGTTCGAGAAGTTTAAAACTGATATAATAAGAAATACTGAAAAAATTATTAAGCAGGAGATAAACGCTCTGAATATCGGCTCTCTGTTTGCAGAGCAGAATGCAAGAATAGACGCACTTGCAGATGAGAACAAAAGATTGAAGCAGGAACTGCAGAAGCAATATGAGTTCATTGATAGTTTCAGACGAGAAAATAACGTGATATTCTTTGGAATTAGTGAGGCTGAGGGCGAGAGTGGAGAACAGTCTATGAGTAAGATTCTAGATGTATTTAATCAAGTAGTTAAAGTTGAACTCAAGCTCAGTGACACTAACTTTGTGAGAAGAATTGGTAAGAAAAAGTTAGATAGCAATCGCCCAATTTTACTATCCCTGGTATCAAGATTTAAGAAAACATCAATTATGAAGCGGTGTGGGAAGCTAAAGAACACGAAAATATTTGTGGCCAACGATTTGGATGAGAAGTCCTAGGAACGACGTGGGGAGCTCAATGGAGTAGTTAGGAGACTCGAGTCAAAGTCGACTGTCAAAATGAGGAGGGATGACCTGGAAATTGATGGTAGATTTTTCACGTATGAAGACGTTAAACGGGATTTATGGGAAACAAAGAGCTGAAGGATGGACTAGATAAGAATGATAAAAAAGAAAATAAAGATGCAGAGGAAGAACTGAAAAAGCACAGGAGAGAAGTAAATCTCGTACAAAAAGTAAAAGTAAAGTTCAGTCATCGAAACAGGCCCTAGATCACTCAGTCTTCTTGTCTCTCAGATGAATCATGAACCCGCAATTGTCAGCCCACCCAGTAGAAAGAATAAATACAGATGAACCATTACAAAATCAAATTTATTTGAAATGAATGTGATTTATTATTTCTGATTCTATGAAATTTCTAGAAGACCTTGATATTCTCCATTTGACATTGAGCTCCCTGTCCTATTCATATATGATGAAGCGCTGTATTCAAAAATAATAACAAGGCAGAATAATGAAGACATGAATTGGCAACCGGTTGAAAGCACATCGATGGCAGAGCAAGTGAAGGGATGATCTACGGAGTGGAAATCTGCTCAAGTATAATTTATTCTTTACAAAGGAAATTCAGCATACTTGTTCCCAGTGTGGTAATGAAGCGTCCCAGTGTCTAAATCAAGCCCAGTGAGTAGAACAATAAATTCCAAGTGCATACTGTAGGCAGGCAACATACTATCTATAACCACCAATGAGTGAATTCAACTACTAGAGAATAACTTTTATTTTAATTTCATTAATTATGCTGCCAACCCACCCCAAATGTCACTGAAATGACCCGGGGCATCAGCCAGCGACATCTAGGTGAAATGTGAAAAACAATGAAAGACTTGAATATGTATCTGATTATTTTTTTTGTAATCTGTTTTTCTTGTAATTATTTAGTAATTGTTTGTCATTAATAAAGGCATTTTATTATTATTATTATTATTATTATTATATTATTATTATTATTATTATTATTATTCATATTGCAACAGAAGAACTACAGAGATCTATCAACAAAATTCAAGATTGGACTAGAAAGTGGAGGATGAAACTAAATGAAGCAAAGTCGATTCACATCAACTTCACCAATAAGAAGGACCTGCCCATACCAATAACAATATTAACAACCAAGTTTTATCATATGCCAATGATGCCAAGTATCTAGGTATGACCTTGAACGCAAAGCTTCGCTGGAAGGCCCATGTCAAGAAGAAGAGAGGAGGGAGCTTGGAATCAAATATAAGAAACTGTATTGGCTGATCGGTAAAAACTCCAACCTATCAATCCAAAACAAAGTTCTTCTGTACAAACAGATGAAGCCAGTATGGACATATGGTATACAACTTTGGGGGTGTACCAAAGACAGCAACATCAATGTCATATACAACGATTCCAGAACAAGGTGCTGAAGAACATTGTGGATGCTCCTTGGTATGTCAGGAACAGCGATCTACATAGAGACCTGCACGTCGACCTGGTGTCCACCGAGATCCAGAGGCATGCGGAGAGGCACGAGGGGCGACTCCACCAACACGACAACGTTGAGGCGATCCAGCTGCTAGACAATGGAGGGTTGATGCGGAGGCTCAAAAGGAGGAAACCGTATGAACTAGTGTAGTGCTTGTTCAATTAGTGTCCAGTGAAAGAGCAGAGCAGTGATTGAGTGAATCTAGCTTCTATAGTACAGTCAACAAGTGTACATATTAATTAAATAAACAATATCAGTAAGAATTTCTAATGAGATATTCGTTGTTAAAATTTTCAAGTAGTATGTTAGGGTTTTATATTATAATTGGTCGCGCGTGGGACACCAACTGTGCAAGAGAGTCGCGGGGTATTCTTATTGCGTTCATTACACTAAGGAAACCGGATTTTGTTTTTCAGCTGATAATTTTACCATCAAAAACATTATTTGTTTACTTATCACTCGGTTGTCATCATCACTGACTTGCTATTAATTATGACCGCTCTACTTTTCACCAAAGAAGAGTAATATCATAGAGAAAATATAGCATAAGAGTAGCCTTTATCCCATGTATAGGGCGTTTATGTTCCAAATTTAACTGTTATTTCAAGCCGATAGTCCTAGTAGTTCTTTTTCGTAAAACAGAAATCGGCTTCAGTTAACAAAAAATCGGCTTGAAATTTGAAACTTAAACGAACTATACCATGGGAAATCTTCTTATGTTATCTTTTCTCTATAATAATATTCAGTGATTCATTTTTTGTAGTCGGAAGGTGTATCAGAAGCCGAAATTCATTTTTAGATTCCCTGTTCTACAAACCCTTATTTACGTATTGTACCGAAAATTGTCCATCAGTTTTGGCGCAAATACAAAAACAAAAAACGGATCACCGAACGTTTCTGCTGTTTGGTTCAAATGAAAAGTGGGGCGATCATGATCAGCATGACAGTCATTATGCAACTTGAAACTTTCACAGGTATAAACGAAAATATACTTACATTGCAGATGATTATTGGACTACCCTCCTAATAATGATTATTGTATTTGCACCCCCAATCGAAATTTATTACTTCTATACATGCTCTGGTAAATGGGTTTCCCATAGTTGAGTAGGATAATTTCCGAAAAAATTAAATTTCCTTTACATTTGTTGTAAATTGTTATATTATTTCATTAATTAGATTGCTTGTTTGTATTTTAATATAAATAAAATATACTTATTTATTGTTACAATGACAGGTGGCATCCAGTGTACAAATCAAGCAACAGCTGCCACTGAAGCTGGCGTCCAAGCTAGGAGGCGGCGGAGGTGGAGGCGGCACCCTGCCTGCTGGAGGTGGTGGAATTCAGCAGATGCTGCCGCTCAAGCTGAGCCAGAGCCAGGCGGAGGCGGCAGGAGGCGGCACTCGTCGCAGCGGGGGGGCGGGGGCGGTGGGCTACCAGCGACTCAGCTCCAGTTCGTTCAGTCCGCCGGACCCCCACCCCCTGCACCCCCCTGCACCCTCTCATTCGCGCACCGGCTCTAGTCCAGCTATGATGCAGAACATCGAGGTAATTAGGCAAACAATTAAAATTCAGAGTCCAGAACTGAAATCAGCCCTCGGATCAAAATCGTTTTTCTGAGTCACTGATTCATCTTCTAAACTCCAGTATTTTTTTTTAGGGAAATGCACAATATTTTATCGTTGTAATGTTTGCAATGGGAGACAGTTGATGAAGACGATCTTGCTGATAGAAATGCGTTTCACCGTAATGCGTATGTGCTTTTGTTCTCTGTGTTTATTATAGAAATTTATCGAAGAATTTCTAATAATAATAATAGCATAATATTGCAGTTCCAAAGCAAACCCTAACCTTTTGAAAAATAAATAAACATTTCATTTTACATTATTCTATTATTGATCATTGATCCTCATCAGTGATTTTGGGTTAAAAATATGAGTATTGAGTTGATAAATTTGAGTATTGAGTCCAAAATGAGATTAGTTTTTCGACGATTTCGTTACAATTTTATTCCAAAATAAACATGCAAACTATATGGATTAATCCAAATGATCTAGGTATTCCTTGACAGTTTTTTGGCTATTCATCTTCTCCAAAACAATAAATGAGATGCGTCTGCTCAGTTAAGTCTAGAGCTGGATTTTAAATACTAAAGAGGTATTAAAATCACGCAGTTTTAAATTCTAGACTTAGCGATAAATTCTTGACTCAGAAAGAAATGAGAATCTAATTCAAGTCCTTGACTTATAAGTCTTTTACTCGGAAAGCGAAATTACATACTGCAGAGTGGAACGTGCTCTCTAAACTCCAGAGTCTAGTTGAGTCCTCGACTAAGTTAACGACTTTTAGTGACTCGGAAAGCCTATTTTCTGACTCCAGAGCCGTAACATTTGTCGCTTAGGAATTGGACCTCAGAGTACAGTATTGAATACCATTCAAATATAATAATAATTAATTATGCATGATACAAGCTGCAAACTTGCAAAACAAAATGCAAGCTTACTGATAATTAATGATAATTAATGATAATTAATTCAAATATCCAATGAAGACTATATAAATAGAACTATTTAAATGTATTTATATTTTTATTGATTTTTGAACAGTTTCATTCTTCAAATTTCCTTTTACTACTTAGTTCTTCGGTCGATATTTGCAGTAGCAGTCAAGTCCTTAGTTCTATTTATATAGCTTTCATTGGATATTTGAATTAATTATCATACAGCAATAATATTCCAGCAGTTGGTTAACTGCAATTTCTGATAAAATCTTCCATCTAAGAGAAAATGTTTTCAAATCTTTCAAGTTGTTTCAAGATCAATATGTTTAACATCTATTGTTGAAGAACATGTAATGAAGAATTTGACTATTCGGCTTTTATGTTGTATTATAGACATAGACAATCATGTCTATATTTTGAATAAACTACTCAGGTCGTGTTGTAGGCTCGACCAGAGAAATTATTATTATGAAACTGACAGTAGGTTAATGTTATCAGGGCGGAGGCGAAGGGCGCGGCGGTGCGAAGGCAGGTCGCACGCACACCTACCCGAAGCTGCCCGACCGCTTCAAGGTCCGCAGTCCCGACTCCACCAACTCCCCCAGCTCCACTCCACACGCTGCCGAGGAGGAGGTCATCTTCTTCTGATAGTAATCAACCCTCATCTCAAAACGGTCGACAGGGTCCCAACCTAAGTAGATATAGTTGCTGCCGCCTAACAGCAGTCTACCTTTTTATCGTCACTAAACTTTCTATGGAAGGTATAGGTAGTGCAACAACGAGATGGCTCAAGGTTTTCATTGGTTCAGGGGCCATCTTATCTTGCTCTACCTATAGAACAGTCAACAACTGTTTGTAGTTTTATGTTGACGTGATGTCACCCGTTTTTATCATTTGTCCAAGGCACTTTTATTACATTAAGACACTCTTGGTGTCCAAGCGAGTCGCGGGGCATTTTTCTCTAGCGCTTATCAGGACACCAGATTTATTGTCCCTGCAGTGTTCCTGGAGTGAGACACCAACCAGACCCCAAAACCCGGTGTCCCGACGGGTGTTCCTAGTGTAATGCCCTGTGATTCAATCGATTTGGTGTTCCAGCCTGGTGTCCGAATGTGACCAATGCTATGACAGCCAAACTACCATTCATGTATTTAAAGATTTGTATTGCAATGAACACAGTATTTCATTCTGACCATGCGTGATCCCAATGTATTCTTTCTCAGTCGTCGGCTGAAAAAGAATGACGAGAAGGAGAATATCAGAATGTTGGAGAAGAAGAAGAATGGGGAGAAATAAATTTGTATCTTTGTTCCATGCTATTTTGTCACTCTTGCATATAACTACGAACAGATGAGTTTTGTACCTTCACCTTGGTAGTGACCCACCTCTGTACAAATTGCGGAAGTTAGCTCCATGACATTTTTATGATACTATTGTATTTTATGTATAATATTATGATGTTGTTGATATGTTTCACATAGTACACAACTATAGCGAGACTAAATTTTGTTGGTTGTATAGTTGAGCTGGGTTGCGCTAAGCGAGATCAATAAATGCACTCTATCTAAGCTGGATCAACAATTTGAATCCCGTATCAGCGCAATGTTGAGTAATTATCAATGAACTGGATTGATGCTGGTTGGTGCAACCCAATGCTAGTTGATCTACCACTGGCTGCGCAACTTCAGCCTTGTCATCTTCTTATAGTTATGCTTACACATGTAAATCAGTGTAGTTTTATTTTTACCTGTTTACATGTTTTATCAATCCTAACTAGCATTTAGCGGATTATCAAGATTATCAGTGATATAAGTAAATTGTTACTGGATGTATCATTCTATTTTTCTTAGTAGAATGAACTATTTATTTTTGTAAACTATTAATTTGTTGTGGTAGTGAGTGAAGTATGAACAGCTGGTTCCTGTTATGGCTGGAATTTTTCTCGAGGTATAATAATTACAGAAGATCTTTGATTGTTATCATATATGGTTAGTCAGACTGTGTAGTATTCAAAAAACATTTTCATCTCAAGTTTGGTATGTTAGGCTATATTCCGTCTCACATCTACTGACTTATCTGATCCTTTACTGAAATGTCTTTTTTGCTTATATTATTATGATTTTTTTCCAATCTTGGAATAATAATTTGACATATTTCTGCGATATGATTTGAATGTTATTTAGATATTCAAGGCGTTTTTATCAGTGATACGGTTATATAAAGTTTTTATTTCATGAACAAGTTAAAAGCATGGATAGTCAGTAATTATTGACTTGTGAATTAAGATGTAATAATCTTTCCCAAAATCAAATGAAAAAAACGGAAAAATCATAAAACCCTAATAGATTGTTTGATATTATCTAATGCAAATAAAATGTTGGTTGTCATTGAAAAAAGGTTGAAGAAAGAAATCAAAAGTTTGTTTCTTTGAATTAAAGTAGCATTTTTAAACTAAAAAAGAAAATTCAAATATCCATAGAGGATACGATACAGTTGGCACTGTATGTACATTTTTGTATCTTGTAGATTTCAACACTTTTTAATATTCAACAAAATAATAAAATAGAGTATGAAACCTTAAGTAACTCATTGTTGATTTAGTTCAGAAACTATCGAAGGTCTTCTGTGAGTTTCAAGAAGAATATCTCGAGTCTAGTAATAGTTGCAGTATTATAGTGAATATACACTTTTGTAATAACTTATTTGGAGCTTGAAGCATCGTTTTATTCTGTACTTTCAAGTTCCTTTAGTAACTTAGTAGATGCTTTCAACAGAGTTTACTGTGTCTTTCGCTTATTTCAATGTATTTCTTAATAAACTGAAAAGAAACAAACTGGACCGATAATTGTTAATGTATAGGGTCTTATTGAGAGACATTTCTCTTCTTTGAACTTCTCGCAGAGCAGCAATCTTTGTAATATTATTTACTTGTAAATCAATAAGTGCTCGTCATTAAACATTCATTATTTAATTTTTGACACGTTTTTGTGCTTTTTTATAATTATTCGACTTATTGTAATTAGCAAATACGCTGGACAATATACTTGGCAATCAATGTATTGTTACAATACATAATAACTTGGTATACAATTTTCATTTTTCCAATTCTTTCAAGTTATTTGATTTTTTTTCAAATTACTGATAACAGAACATGAATTTTTTCTCATCATCCATTGATGGTATTGTTATTTAATTCAACATAAAAGTTTTATTGTAGTCAGTAATAAAATCAGGTATTTTATAAAGATATGATAAGGGATTTGAAAAGATCTCTTCTATTAGGTAGTTTATATTCTATAAATTTCCATTTTTTCTATTCTAGTATTGTACATCTAATAAGCAATATATTTTAGATAACCCTCGTTGAAAACGTTTAAACTCACTTGAGTAGTATTATTCGGAGCTGATATTTATTAAAGTGAAGTATGTTATTTCATTTGTACAATTTGTTTTATAAAAATCGGTGATTTTTTTAAATATCTATTATTAATGGTGTAAATATTCCCAAAATGAAAGAGTAAGTGAGTTAGATTATCATTATATTGAAGTATATATGTATTCATATTGTTGTATTTCAAACTACATTCTTCTTTAATCCACTTATTGTATAAACACTTATTCTATTCTAATTATTGTGTTCGTCAATGTAATGTATGTAAAAAATATAATAGATATATCTGAGCTTTTGGTAGTAAATCGCTGAAAACTATTAATATAATTTGTAGCTTTGATACTATTACGGCAACTACTTAGTTTATGATATAGGCAACTATTTTCCTTAATTTGAATATATTTTTTCGCATCTATAAATCCAGTCTTTCGTACTTGCAAGACTCTATAATAAAAATCATGTTATAAAGTGCATGTCTAGTTGAAAAAGTTACATAAAAAATGTCTTTCATATTAAACTATTCTGTAAGAAATAGTTGAAAAATTAGAATTTTCACTACAATGACAATGTTACTGTCATTATTTGTATTTTGTTTTATGCAATAATTTTACATTTGATAAATAATTGCTTATTTCAACAGCAACTTTTTTTGTATTGTATTAATGTTCAACTAGGTTTAAATCTATTACTGTTGAATTCAATTAGAATTTATTCAACTAGAGGTGTTATGACGAAGGCATAATCAGCTACTAGAAAAGTTATATTTTGAAGCTTTGAAAAATACGAATCCCAATCAATAAATTATTAAAGTCTAACAATTGAGAGTTCTAATTCACTAATAACAAGGTGCAATATAAATATGCTTGTGAAATGTATGCATACTTGATGGTATGGTTTAAACTGAATCAATTTTTATGAATATATCCTACTTTAATCTATGCAAATTTGTTGTAACAAGGTATGATTGAAGGAATGGCTCCTAGGGAAAACGCTACAAGCGCCAAAATTTGAGTACTTGATTTTTTATGGAAAAACGTTCCTTGTGCTCTTGCCTATCATGGCATGTATTGATCAATTTTATAACAGACCTATAATATACATTCTGTGAAAAAATATTTTTAAAATATCCAAAAATCAACACTGAAACGTTTTTTTAGTTCCTGTAAAATTTGAGAAATGGCGCTTGTAACGTTTTTCCTGGGAGCCATTCAATTATAAACTTCTATTTTTTCTGGCTCTTGTATTTTTGTGTGCTTTGGTTGGTTAAAGTTTTTCATCACTTTTAGGTTGAACCTGACTAGCTCAAACGTCTTTCACATGAATTGAATGAAAATAATAAACAAATCAAGTCAACAGCACTTGTAGACATTATATAATTTATATAATATTTATAATAGGTATAAATAATATTTTTCAAATTTGTATAAAATCGTAAATAATTATTTTTTGCTTGGACGCTTTAAAATATAATTTCCATTCACTTTAAATGAATTTAAAATTATGAGCTTGTGTAATGTGATATGATGTAGTATTGTAATGATATACCACTACGTATTATATATTGTGTTTTATGTCTCAAGCGATCCACAACTATAAACCCACTTATTAAAATACTCTTCAAATTTTAATAAATATATATCTATTTCTTGATAATTAAATTTATATCTAAGATACTATTGAGTTCAAAAATTCTATTTCATAAATATGAAATTTTATTTATTAAAATATTGTACTTCAAATAAATCTTTGTCTCATAGATTTCTTCAAGAAAATATATATTATCTATTATAAACTACTGTATTAAAATATTGTTGTGGAGTAATAGATAATTTAATATGTATAATGTACATAATTGAACAGTGGATTGAACTATAATATATGATAAGTAAGAATATGTTAGTAACCTTCTCATAATTATGCATGTGTATAAAGCAAAGCTTTTTCTTGTAATTTCAATGAGACTGACTCAAAGCTGCAACAAATTATCATAATTCTATTCCATCTTCCCTGTTGAGAGTATCTTGTTATCCGTTTCTAATGTTGTTGACTAGATATGTTATACGTTGAGATTGAATGTTATCCAATGAAAGTTGTTGAAATCTTCAAAAAGTAAAACTTGTTGAATGTAAATTGTTCAATATTTATTTTTATCTGACTGAATTTTATAATTATAAATTAAAAAAATACTATTTTGATCTTCCTAGTTGTCTTTGTTGTTATGTATTGTAATACTAGTATTATATTATACTGTCATACTAATAATTATAATATATGAGCAATCTTGATTGAAGTATTTATTATTTTTTGTCTTAATTCAAGAAAATTGTAAATTGAAAATAATTTGATTGTTATATCCGTGGCAGGCGAAATAAGCAATACTTAATTTTTCTTTTAAAGCAGTAATACTTGCGTTTCCAACCTCCAAACGTCATTAAGAATTATGGTTAGAATTCATATTATTTACTCTTGTAATGATCTTCAATTCTCGATTCAAGACAAGTAACAAAAGCACGGAGTCGTTTCTAAACTCAAATTCGTTTTTCCTGTGGAAAACGTAAATTTCAAATCAAACTCAAAAAAAGCTCATAAGCTCTTTTTTAATAATAATTAGAATCTTTTATAATAGGTACCGTAACTTACTATATTCCTAATATTGAAATATAACCGAAATTGAGAGAAATAAAATGATGATTTTTCGTAGACTACACACTATTGTTTAACAATGGTTTTCCGTTCTTGAACTCTTTCTATAATTTTATCATTGAATTTAGAAATACAGATCATGAAAATGTTATCAGCTTATCAGCTAAATTATGGTGTTAATAAAACATAATACACTGAATTGAAATTTGTCATTTTTAATAAAAAATAAATATTAAGTATAAAATTAAAATATTTCAATTACACTACAATTATATAATAATATAACGTTCATTTCCAAGTAAATATATTAACAATTAACATAGTTGAATTAATAACAATAATTGCTACATGCTCTGCAGATCTCTTGAGCTCAAGATGATGTTATGTCATTTTCCATAATTTATCTTTTCATCTTAATAACTTTGACTACGAAAGATATGTTTCTTTCAAAATTTAAATAAATTTAAAAAAAATAAAACATTAGGTACTGATTGCACAAACGCCGGTTAAATTTTAACCGTGATTAATTCCACGAGAACCAATCAGAGAACCCGTCTTTTCAGAAAAGCCTTCTCTGATTGGTTCTCGTAAAATTAATCACAGTTAAATTTTCACCGGCTTTTGTGCAACCGGGCCTTAGCATAATAAACGTAAACAGGCTAGTTCTTGGAACTATTGTTTTAATCTTTCGAAGACATAACCTACTCGATCGACAAGTTTGTTCAAATTGATGCAATAACGTTGATATGCAATAAATTACAGAATGTTTTTCAAATTGATTAAACCTCTTGCACTCAATACTCTTATTCTCCTCTATTGCTTTTTTTAATAAGGCTACAATTTTTCAACTCAAGTGCTCGAATAGTATCACTGTCACGATTTATTAAAAATATCAAACATACATCTATAAGGTTAAAGTATAATCATAGATTCCAGTTGAATGTAGTTTAGGACTAATTGTTGAAAATATAATGTTAATAATCAATACTACTTACTATCGACTGCCTTCTTGACAAATATTATAAATCTTAATCAATGAGTATTATTTTTTGGGTCAAAATAACAGATAAACCCATACTAATGTGTTTTTATGCTTGATTTATGTCCTGTGATAGTAGTCATCAGTAAATGGATTTTTTTACTCGCATGTGAGTTGTGTAATTCAAGTAGGAATCTATTGATGTTGAAACTATACAACAGTATTTTTTAGTTTCTTCTGTTTTTGTGTATGTAAATTACTTGAGTATTTCAATAAATTCCATTTCAATAGATCATAATGACAGTAAAATTGTCTATTTTACAAAAAACGTATATATTATTTCGTATCCCTATTTCAAATTAATTTTCAATACTTGGACGAACTTGCGTGGGAATGCATTCACGTGAATTCAATTAGGCTACAATAAATTAATTGTTCTTTCCATAAAACCTGAAAATAGTTATTTTGAAAGATCGAAATTCAGTGCTGGCAGATCAATACTGACAGTTCAAGAAGAATCTGACTATTGGAGCTGCTGTTTTAGTGCATCATTACAAGGTCAACCAACTCTCATCAAAACTTTGATTTGCCATTAGAACTGTGTTACTCTATGAGATATTTGATGAAACATTACCTATTACACCATCAAAGGTATTTTTTCTTTAGGACTACTCTTGAATAGAAATAAAAAAAATAAGAATCCAAGTAATTTTTTTACAATTTTCAAAAAAGGGTGCTTGGGTCAAAGATCTTTGAAGAATAGTTGACCGTAAAATGAGGGCCCTTATTTAAGTTGCATCGACGATGAAAGGGGATTTGATGATAATCGAAGTGATACAAGTTTGGATTCTCAATTCAATTTCGAATTTGAAGAGAACTCAATTGTTGGGTTGCAAGCATTTTGAGCTGTCTGCATTCATATTATCTCCTATTATACTAGTGGGACACTTGGGAGCACAACCCTCATTCTCACTTCACATGTATTCGCTCAATACAACTGTCATGAAAACATTATTAATAACAACTGTCTGTGATCTTCCACAAGCATGGAGAACGAAAATATCAGTGAAATTGAAACCATTTAGGGCCGATTTCCGAGCTTGGGATTTAGCCAAGTTCTAGACTTTAAACAGATGAAGTCAGAAAATTAGCTTTCCAAAACGGGGCGTAGTCGCAGTTTTTATAACAATAGTCGCAGTTTTTATTTTCTCATTTCTATAATTGGAAACGTTTTTCCTTGACGAAATTAAACATTTTTAAATAATTCACAATAGCTGAAACTTTACATTATTTTCTCTTTATTTTATTTTGTGTTTAATTTTCTAGTTTTTTGAAATTCAAACGTGACTTTGACAATGACTACGACTACGCCCCGTTTCAGAAAGCCAATTTTCTTACTGCAGCTGTTTAAAGTCTAGAACTTAGCCAAATCCCGAGCTCGGAAACCGGCCCTTAGTGATCATAGTAATACTCAATCAACCATATTAATTGGAATTAATACTTGAATAATAATAATAATAGACAAGTTTGGTTCATTTTTTCAAATTTACCACACATGTAGGCTGAGTCTACAGACTGATGTAGATCTACATAAGTTGGGTCTATCAAGTGTGAGCAGACCAACGATTGGTGACTCCACCACTCATGATTGGTTTCTGCCTTAATCTTAATTTAGTTTAGACAGTCATACCGTTTTTGAGGATATATTCTTGGTCTCTTATCCAGAGTTTTTCACAAATAGCATTGAGTAGAGGCGCAGTTCTGTGCACCTCGTTGCGGTCATGGGAAACTGACGTCACTTTATTCACTTTCATCACGTTCACGTGGTACTTCTGTTCCAACTCTTTGATTTCGTTCAGTGAAACCTCTAATTTTGAAGACATGCAGAATCTGAAATGGACAAAATTAGCACAAATTAGATATGCTTTTCAAATTTAATCATACTTTTCTTTAATTTGATACAATTAGTATATAGTACGTATGGGAGGAGTGTAAATATTGAGTATTTGAAAATTGTGTGATTGAGTGAAATAGCACAAATATTTTTCATTCATTTTCATTGGACTAAATGATAGTATTTTTATTAGAATAACTAATAGGCCTAATCTTTAATCTATTTTTGAAAACACAACCGGTTTCGGCTAAATTATGCCATGGACATGATTTGGATTTAAGACACTCTTAGGGCCGGTTTCCGAGCTCGGGATTTAGCTATGTTCTACACTTTGAACAGCTGGAGTCTGAAAATTGACTTTCCGAAACTGGGCGTAGCAGGACTTCCTATATACCGGACCTGCGCCTACAAAAAAAATGGCCGCCGTAGGTGGTGGCCAGCATTGATATTTTAAACGGGAACTAGACGAACTGAGATGCTCTCTAACAGCTGATTATTATTTTTTTCTCAGTAGGAATTTCTATAAGACCACCACATACGGCGGTCATTTTTTCTAGGCTCAGGACCGGTAGTATATAGGAGGTCCTGGGCGTAGTCGTAGTCCACGTTAAAATAAAATTTCGAAAATCTAGAAAATTGAACACAAAATAGAATAGTGTAATAGAGAAAATAGTGTTGAGTTTCTACTATTTTTAATTATTTAGGAATGTTACATTTCGTCAAGAAAAGACGTTTCCAATTATAAAAATGAGAAAATAAAGATTCATCATAAAAACTACAACTACGCCCGTTTCGGAAAGCCAATTTTCTGAATCCAGTTGTTTAAAGTCTAGAACTTAGCTAGATCCCGAGCTCAGAAACCACCTTCAATTGAATGTGTCAGTAAGTGGTCTTCATAAAATGATTAAAGGGTAATTATATTGACAGAAGTTCAAATATTATATGACAGTGAACTAGACTAGATAATGACCATATAAAGAGTAAAATTATCCTATAATATTAAGCGAGCAATTTCTGTTTATGTCTGTGTGTCACCGGATCTCGAAAACAGCTCTTAACGATTCTCACGAAATTTGGAACAAAGTAGGTTTATTGACCGAACGAAGTGAGGTCTAAGATTCAAGTCGACGGTTTAGCATTTCTCTTAATGTTTATATATTTATATGTTGTGCATTTACGGCGAAATGCGGTAATAGATTTTCATGAAATTTGACAGGTATGTTCCTTTTTGAATTGTGCGTCGACGTATATACAAGGTTTTTGGAAATTTTGCATTTCAAGGATAATATAAAAGGAAAAAGGAGCCTCCTTCATACGCCAATATTAGAGTAAAAATCAGACTATAGAATTATTCATCATAAATCAGCTGACAAGTGATTACACAGATATGTGGAGAAGCCAGTCTATTACTATATTTGTATAAAGTCTATAGTTTCAATCAAAGACATTAAAGAGGTTTGCATCTTTAAGCTGGGTTTACACCAAAGTTATTAACAAAATGGTTATAATTAATCCTTACAGATTCTATTAGATTGAACGGAAGTTGACAAACACATATGTTCATCATGACGTGTATGATAAGTTATGTTCAATCTAATATAATCTAAAAGGATTGAGTTATTAATATTTTTAAAATAAATTTGGTCTAATCGCAGCTTTAAGGTCTTTGGTTTCAATATTTTGTTTTGCAGTCATGGCATTATTATGCGTGCCCATCAGTATCAATATTCTCACATTCGAAAAAAACTAATTTAATAGGTGAATAAAAGTAAACAAATGAACTAAATAATGCTGGAAAAATTATAATATTTTTGATTCTAAAAAATTAATTTTCATCAGATAGAAAGATCACGGAACTGGATGAATTATATCATAATATGGAATACAAATTCAAACGTGAACTGAGTTTGTTAACATTTAAAACAGTTGACATCTGGTACTTGTGGATGAGAATACTGCGTGAAGTCTACTGTTCACAGAACTACTAGTAATAGTAGTACATAGTAGGTTTGTGGGAGTGAGACAAAATTATGTCTCAGCTGTTGAACTATTGCATTCAATCCGCTAATCTCACGAGAAATATTATCCGGCAAGAAATTAATCGACATGATCATTTTTCTCGTGAAATTTTAGAATAAAGTTGATGCTTTTGCCAGAGCGAAGATTGGTTCCCAGATATCTATTATAGTTCATATTGTATACTGCTTAAATTATCATCTTCAGTAGGCTACTCAATGGAAATCCAGTAATATAGCTTGACCCAGTTAATAGGAAAAATTAAATCTAATAGACCATTGAATCTATAGATTTAATGGCCCATCAGATTGAATAAGTATCTTACAAATCGGGCCGTAATTTATTCAATAATTCAAGATTAGTCTTATCAGCAATCTAGCTAGAATAATGAAAAAACTTATAAAGTCAAGAGTTATTTCTTTCTTTTGTATGAAAACAAAATAATAAGCAATAACCAATTTGGTTTTTAAAATGGTAAAAGTAGATCTGATGCTTTATATGAAATAATATCGAATCAAATTTCAAATAATTTATATTGAATTTGAGTGGGAAAATAATTGGAATATTGATTACCTGGTTCCAAACACCATCACGGCTGGAGGACTCTGATCATTTTTGGTTACTTTGGAAATTATATTAGGCACTTCGGCAAAACTGCTTTCATCCATGAATGAGAAAATGATGACGACTCCATCAGATTTCGATTTGCAGGACTAAAAACAAAAAAATGAGGAGTAAGACCATATCTTGTGGTAAGATATATCAATGATAGTCCCTTAAAGAAGGTTATTACAATTTTTTGATTAAATTTACGCTTCTCGTATTTTCTTTTCTTATGCCTAGCTTCAATACAATATTGGTTAACTCTGATAAGGACAAATCTAATGTCTCACACTCACACCAGATTTTTCCTTATCAAAGTCAAACACTATTTTTTTGGGAATTTCCAAACAACGGTAATTAATAAAAAGTGTAAAGTGCATTTCTCGTCAGTTAGAGTAATAATAATTAAAAGAGGAGCCTTGAGAGCCATGAGAGGGAGGTTACCCCTGCTAGTCACCCATGCCAGTTCATATCTCTGCTTACAAATGAATATCCAGGGTATGAATCTAGAAAAAAATTGATCCCACCGTTTTTGAGAGAATTGTAATAAAAATAAAACAAAATCAATTTTTCTTGAAAATATTGCGGAACTTGCAATTTTGCCAGAAACGAGTCTCATATATAGCTATTAATATGATGCTATCCTATAGCTTGAACTTATAAATAGCTATCCAGGGCATGAATTTGAAAAATCGTTAGAGCCGTTAGAAAACCGTGCAAAACAATTTGTGTCTCATTATTCGGCATTTCCTATTGGATTTCTTCAGGTCTGATTCTCATTGTATAAGAACCTCAAGTTTACCATTTCAAGTCAATTCGTTGTATTCAAGTGACCTTGAAACTTAGTAATCTTTAAATAGAGGTATACCTTAAATTTCTTTGGAAAGCAATACTTTCCTTCCATATGAGAATAGTTATAGTCCAGTCAAGGAAAGGTTATAGAGGGAAAAGTTTGAAAGACAATTTTTGACCCCGCAGTTCTGTTTAGGGTAGTAAGGAGGTAAACATATCAAAAGTCCCCACCCCTACCCCCTGTGCTAAAGGGGTGGGGGTGGTTTAAATGTACCATTTTTTGGTTTCTCGCATAAAACTCAAAAACTATGTACATCCTAAGGACTTGACTGTCATATAACAAATTGAAATTTTGTATTTTTTTACAAAGTGAAATTTTTATTGCTGCAACAATTGATCGTTTGACAATGACATTTCAAGGAGGTGTCTGATAACAATTTTTGACTTTGCAGCTTGATTTGGACTAGTTAGAAGGTAAACATATCAAAAGTGCGAATCTTTATCCCCTCTGTTGTAAGTGTGGATCAGCTGAGTTGACACTTGTTTCAGCGATGAAAATTTCACCCTCTACATTGAAGCTGCTATAACAATGAAAGGAAAACTTAGAATAGTGAAATAATACATCATTTCAAAGAGAATTCAATGCTCTACAAACCTACGATAAGCATTACTTTTTATGATGCATTGTTGGAGAGTTATAAGCCCTGAAAGAGCAAAACATTGGATAAAAACCTGTTATTTTAACAATTAGACACCTTCAAGAGCGAATATCTCGGGAACTGTTGGGAATATCACAATATTCCACTGAACAGAAAGGGTAGAGAATTTATCAAGCTTCATTTTTGAATAGTTAGTTATGTCGGTTGAACGCATTGTTAACAAGATATGAGCGTGGAAGCAAAACGCTGAAAAATGCAACTTTTAAATCAACCTCATCTCCTTAGCACATGAGCTAGGAATGGGAAATTTTGATATGTTACTAGTCTCAACAAAGCTGCAAAGTCAAAAATTTTGTTTAGAACATTCCCTCCAAATTCCTTAGTCAATTGGTCTATTGTTGCAAAAATGGAGATTTCACACACTCACATTGTTGCAAAAGGTGTAGGGAAATTCGTAAAATTGTGAAATTATACATCAAATTGAAGAGAATTCGATGCTTTATACACTCATGATCAGCATGAATTTTTTCCGTCGATTTTTGAAAAGATATAAGAGCAAAAATAGAAAGAAATTGGTGGCAAACGTGTTTTTTTTTTCAAAAATGTCACACCTTCAAGAGCGGATATCTCGAAATCTAGAGGGGATAGAAGAAAAGTTGTAGAATTAATATTGTAGGAAATTATGTGAGCTTCAATTTGTTATATGACAGTCAAGTCCTAAGGATACATAGTTTTTGAGTTTTATGCGAGAAACCAAAAAATGGTACCTTTAAACCACCCCCACCCCCTTAGCACAGGGTTTAGGGGTGGGGACGTTTGATATGTTTACCTCCTTACTACCCTAAACAGAACTGCGGGGTCAAAAATTGTCTTCCAAACATTTCCTTCTATACCCTTTTTTGAGCATTCATTGCTATTCATGGACTATTAGGGCAAGAAAAGTGAAAATGAATTTTTGACACTGGGTCCAAAATGAGTCTTATTTTTAATTATCTTTCATCATCACTACTTATAGTTTGTTCGAAACATTTTTATTCGCCTGAGGTTCAAGACTAACTAAATGTGATTTAATTTCTAAACTATGGAAACTTGAAAGTTCAAATTGCTTTGATAATTACCGGAAAAATATGGCCGTATTTTTTAACGGCATGTTCACCAGCATCCCAGCACTGAAGTCGGAATAGAATAATCTTATCCCAAATTTTGACAGGCCAGTAGATGTTGGTTTTTCGGATGCCGGTTGTTTCTATGTAACTGGCAGAAGGAAGAGTTCCAGCTAAACGGGAAATTGTCGACGTTTTTCCAACTCCTGCCTTTCCAGCGAAAAACAACTTGTAAGAAACCTCTTCAATGTGGGGGGCAACTGGTGGTCTCTCCAAAACACCTCAAACAAAAGAAAATCGCATTGTAGTTTAAATCATAATAAATAGTGAATAAATAAACTTTGTTATTCATAACTGCAGAGCTGATGAAGAATGTTCATACAATAATGTTTTTAAATTGAAGGGAAAAAATTGCAAATTTTGTTGGAACTATTGAAGTGAACTCTAAGGGTACCATAGTTTGTGATGGATCTTTGGCCTTAAACTGGAAACATACCGTAGTGGAATGGTGAGGGTAGAGTTAGCTGAAAGGGGTTGAAATATGTATTTATAGTGAGGTCCATGTTATAATGACAGTGGATAACGATAGGAGAACAGCGTTGCCAATTTCTCTGCCTTAATTAATTATATTTCTGCATTGTCAAAAACAGATTTGGCATCGTTGCGGAGCTAGAAAAGGATAGTAGCACCTGCTTTGTCGAATGATAGACAAGGATAGCAACATCAAAGTTAATCAAATACTGTCATAACGTGGATAGGTGAATGCGCCCAAACATAATAATAGTGGAGCGGAGAGGTCTGCTGGGATATTTCAAATCTCTCAGCTGTGCTCTCCGCTACACCCTCTACCGTCGCTGCTTCACTATGTTTTCAGCATTTTAGCTGAGTGTGGCGCCATTTCACCAAACTACTAGGGGGGAGGGGGCAAAAACCAGGAGGTATGAAAGAATAAGGGATTCTGGTTTTTTCCCCATAAATGTACATTTGAAGATGTATATGCTTCATTTTTCCTAGTTTAATACAAATGTGATTGAAGTATCAATACAAAAATATACATTAAATCATGAAATATTTATTAAAAATATACAGAGAGAGAGAGAGAGAGGCCCAAAAGTAGGAATACACTGAAACAGAGTTGGTAAAAATCATGGAAAAGATTAACTTTACTTTTAAAATGACAATTTTATATATTTCATTGGGGATCATATTCTAGTTGGAAAATAACTACCAATTAAAAAGCTAGAGAAACATGGAGCTGTTCCTACAACTCCCACCAACTCTGTGCATACATTTTTGTTTGTCTGATTGTGCACTTTCTTTTCACTAGGAACCCCTGCCAGCCCCCCCCCCCTTAGGGCCTGTACACATGACGACGTTTGTCGCTCGGTAAACGCCGCGGTTGTCAAGCGCGCGGCGTTTGACACATACATAGAAACAATGGGGTTGTACACATGCTGTCGGGCGCTTTGTAGTTTTCACATCAACCACCGCGTTTGTCGCGCGCTTCGAGTTACTATACTGGGCATTATTCCAATGTGGAATGTACACATGCACTCAGTCAAACGCGCGCTTTTGCAGTGAATAGGTGATCTGAGCCCCTGTCTTGTGTTGTGTTTTTGGACTCTGATTTTTCTTATATTTACAAATAATTAATTTGTCAATTAGCCTATATTGAAACATTACTTTTCACATTACTTCTTTAACATTACTTTTTTCAACATCACATTTTTTAAAACATTACTTTGTAAATCAGGCTATTTTTCCAAAAGGTTTGATAAAAAATATTGTTGTAATTTCTAAATTTTAACGTATACAGTGATATGAATTGTAATAAATTGTAATACAATACGTTGTTACAACGAGTTTTCCTTCTGGTGAAATTGCATCCCTCACAACACATTCACAAGAAGTAAGCTTTCCTGGGGCGGGCACATTCAGGTAGTCTGTGGAAGGTTAAGCAGGGTACTGATTTTGCTCAGGAGCCTGAGAAGATGTGTACCAGAGGCCCATCTCCGCATGTGTTACTTTGCCTTCTTTCAAAGTGTGATGGCGTATGGCACCACCTTGTGGGGTGGTGCCTCTGAGGTAAAAGATATACTGCTGGTGCAGAAGAAGGCCATCCGGATTCTTTGTGGGGCAGAATTTTTAGCGCATTGTAAGCCTCCTTTTGTGAGTGAAAAGATTCTCACTGTATTCAATTTTTACATTTACAGGTCAGCTATAAAGGCATTCCACAGTGTCCGTACTTTGCCTACCAGGGGTGATGTGCAAGATCATGGCACCAGAGGCAGGCTGAGGCTGGACCTGCCATCTTGGGGAGGACCCAGAGCAGCCTCATCTAGCAGCCAGCTAAAATTTTAAACAAGCTGCCAGTTTCAGCCAGGACTCTGCCAGAGACAGTCTTGAAGAGGAGACTGAGGGCTTTCCTTCAGAAGAACCCCTTTTATTCTCTGAGGGAGTTCTATGATTGTGATCCTCAGACTGTAAGTAGATACTTCTTGCATTAGTCTTGCTGCTTCTTCTGCTTGCTGCTTTTTGTGTTTGATGTGTAAATTTGTTCTTGACCTGTCTTATGACAGTTTTTTATGTTTTTGACTTGTTCACTTGTGGCCATACCTATGACCACGCCATGAACAGAAACTCATTATTATTATTATTATTATTAAGATGATATGTCTTCAGTGACTACAGATAATAGTTCATCAAATTTACTCATACTCATACGGAAGTAGTTGAAAAACTGGTTGGGGTAATCCCTTAATTTTGGATATAGCGTCAAAAATGAACCCATGGTTAACCGGTTATCTATTAGAGGATGAACCCACCATTGCCTTTGTCTTCTTCGCCTAGCCTGGTGTCTACAGTACAATAATCACAAACAGGTAAGCTCTAACTCCATGTGTTCGCACTGAGTACGTGGGTCCAACTGCCGGATGCCTGCTGTCATGAAAACGTCGACAAACCGCGCGGTTGACGCCCTCATGTGTACGGTATCACAATTTCCAACGCGCGACAAACGCGGCGCTTACCGAGCGACAAACGTCGTTATGTGTACATACTGTAAATGCCGCTCCTGGCTGAGGTTAAAACTACGAATCTGGATTAACAAATACAATTCGGGTTAACGAACTAAAATTGCTGCATGAAGTAACTTGTCCGATTTTGAGATAAATTATAACGAGAAGGCTGTAACTCAAAATGGAAGTTTTTCAATTTCTATGTAGAGAGAATGTGGAAAAATCAAAATCTATTTAAAAAAATCAAATTGGTTAAGCTGTTTGGTACTTAAAAAATAAAACTGATCAACGTGATGATTAATAATATTACCGTATATAATAATTTTACTCTTACCAAAAAGCTTTCTTCCTGAAGTCTGTGGATTGTAGAAATGTTGGAGAACAGTTTCTCCTTCTGCAGTACTGTGCCAATCCATTTGCACTATGGACCCGATAACAGGGACCGGCAATTGAGCTTGGGCCATCACTTTCAACTATCCATATTCTATTTTACTGGCAATATATGTAAACGAACAAAAAGTATAGTAGAATTACTTGGAAATGGACTATTAATATTTGATCATGAAGCAAGTAATAGTATTCTATTTAGGCACTTTGAGTACTACGAACAAAAAGTAGGCTACAGTAGAACTACCCTACTTAGAAATGGACTATTAATATTTGATTATGAAGCAAATGGTAGTATTGAGGCACTTGGAGTACTAAGTTAATTACTGGGACTTTCTTAAAGAATATTATTTAAAATTCACTTTTGAATAGCATTGTCTTATTAGGTAAGTTATCTATTCACACCACGTAATTTTAAAATATTTAATTCAAGGCTGTAAAAAGACTAGAAATTTAGCTTTCAATTATAAATTTTATACCTTCTACACGTTTCCTAACTTTAAAATACGTAAAAAACAATAATTTACCCGAGTACATAAATTATTCAGGTTTGCATTTCATTGTTTACAATAAACATAACCTATATAGAAAACAAACCTATAACCTATATAGAAACAAATCGTAATGTCGATACCGGATCTACATGTTGGTCCAATGAAGGCCAATGTCGACAAGCGCCAGTGAGATCGGTGGCTTGCCAACGCTGGCTACTATAGTAAGGTCCACGTTATAATGGCAGAAAAGAAAGATAGGAGAACAACGTGGCCCATCCTTTGTCTTGTCAATGCCTTCTATAGAAGGTAACTGATACAGGTTTATCGATAAAAACACTTCACTCACATGGGCTACTTTTTAACAAAACAATATAAAAATTCCATAATGAATTTTCATAATTAAGATGAAATTAATATTTTGTTAATTCATTATTAATTCAACATTGTTTCAACTCACCAGTGCACTGTCACATTCAAAAAATTCGTCAAGTGAGTAGAAAGGATTCTCCTGCAAGGAGTGCTTCAGCCTTCGCTTTAGGGCAGCCACTGGTAGACTCCTCACTGAAATAGACAGCTTATTTATAATCTTTCCTGGCAGGTAGACCCCACTGGATTGCGTCCTCCCCAACCTGCAGTATGGGAGATCCAGTCTTAATCTGTTTTGAGTGCAGTACTCATAGGATTCTCCCCTGACCTTTGGACCTCCAGGTCACCAAATGCATTAGCAGAAGATCTGAAAATATACAGGCTATAAACAGTTAAAAGACCCTCTTGTATAAACAGTGGGCGGCAATGGGCAAGGTGTTCAGCATTTCACAAGATTCTAAATGCCCTCTTCTGCAAAAGCAGGACCCTCCTCACATAGGTGGAACTGCCCCAAAGCGTGATACCATAAGCCATCACACTCTGGAAGAAGGCAAAATAGCACAACCGTAGATAGGCCGCGGGAACGCACCTCTTCAGACCCTGCATTAGGAACAGGATCCTGCTCAGCCTGCAACAGACACCTTGAATATGCTCCTCTAAGGAAAGTCTCCTATCCAACATGAAACCCAGGAGCTTTACTGGAGGACAATCATGCTACTTACCATTCTTGAGGCTGAAAACAATCGTCTGTGTCTTTTATGCATTTAGGAGAAAATTGTTTGCAGAGAACCAGTCAACCGCCACCTCCATGGACGCCTGCATCAGTGTGCTCACATCATGCAGACTCCTGCCAACATCCAGGAGGGAGGTGTCATCCGCATAACACACCACCATTCTGTCCCTAGAAAGAGCTACGTCATTAATTATGAGCAAGAAGAGCAGAGGACCCAGAATTGAGCCCTGCGGCACTCCACAATCCACACACCTCACCCGCGACAGGGCCCCGTTTGCCAAAACGGCCTGCCTGCGGCCCTCCAGGTAGGAACGGAGAAGCTGCAGGATAATACCATACATGGAAAGCTTTGTTAGTAAATCTCATGGTTGAGAGTATCAAACGCCTTGCTGAGATCACAGAGGGTCAAGGTTACTGCTCTCAAAGCTTTCAAAAAATTTTCTCACAATTAAATCTACAGCCCCATCAGCCGACCTCCCCGACCTGAAACCAAACTGGGTGGCGGCAAACAGACCGTTCAGCTCACAGAACTCATACAATTTGTTAGCCACAACAATTTCCATAATCTTACTCAGTATAGGCAATATTGAGATGGGCCTATAGTTATTGGGGTCCATTTTGCAACCCTTTTTGAGAATTGGCACAACTTTTGCCAGTTTCAGTTCCTCAGGAAAAATATTTTGAGTCAGACATTCGTTTATACACTGAGTCAAGGGAACTAGAATAAGCTTAATAGTACCTTTTAAAAACCTACTCAACATAAAGTAAATGTCCTTGCTTGTAGAACTCTTGATCCCAGATACAATCCACAGGATGTCCTCGCCTGTCACGCTGCGCCAGATCAGTGTAGCTGGTGGCGGCTGCCTGGACTCCAGAAGAAGCTGCACAGGTGATGCTGATGTTGTCTGCGATGCAATTCTGTCTCCAATCTGCTGGATGGAGTCAATCCAGTGGTCATTGAGAGTATCCACAGTCAGTGGAACACTTCTTGGAGCTGAAGAAGTCGTCTCATTGCGAATGACCCTCCATGCCGCCAAACATCTATTTGCTGCTCCACTTATAAGGCTTGCATTATAAGAGAGCTTTGCCCTTCAAATTCAGATATGTTGTTTTAGAGAGTGTGGAGCCATCAACACGAAATCTTTCATAGGACATTAGAACCAAGTCCCTGAGGTTTAGCAGGTCCTGGCTTAACCATGGTGAGGCACATTTTTTCTTCTTTGACTGTGTCCTAAGTGGGAAGCACTCGTTAAACTCGTTCAGTAGAAGATAGAAGAAAGTAGAGAAATTTGATCCTGCATTCTGGTGTTGAAGGAGTAGAGACCAGTCAACACAACTAATCCTTGAACAGAGCCTCTCGAAATTGTTGCTCGAAATATTCTGCGTCATTGTTGGACTGAAGGCTGATAGATTGGCTGGTGAGTCACACAGACTGGAGGGGGTGGATAACAACTGATTACCTCATGATCACTGAGAGCATAATGTCTTACTTCAGAGAGAACACGTCTTCACCTTGTTTTAAACTTGATGCTACATTGTCCAAACATGCCTCCAAATTTGTAGGACAATGAACTGTGAGATATAAGTTGAGTGATCTCAGTATTTTCAAATTCAAGTGTCTTGTTGTCTTTCACCAGCGTATTAATATTGAAGTCCCCTCCAAGTATATAATCAAAGCAAATAACCTAAGCAAAGCATCATGAAAATGTATGCTTGTCCTGCAGTGGCGTGTCGATTTGAGTCACAACTTGTAGCCCTGTTGGTATGGGCTTCTGTGTCACAGTTTGGAAATTTTCTACAATTTCCACTCTTTTACATAAATGGAGATAGTTCTCACTTATCTTGTTGAGCTCATCAAGAATTACATTAAGTCGTACAGGTTCACCATTGTCTGCTATAGTAATAGAATCACTCGTACATTTCAAGTTCAAGATTGCATTCCTAACCTTCAAATTACACGTATCGTAGTACCATACCACTTAATCTTGCTGCCAAGATCCTGTATCTTTCGGTAATCGATTGAAGATATCTTTACACATTTTATATGGTACCAATTGGCGCAAAACCCATCACAAATATACTCTCTTTGTCAGGAAAAAATTCCATACTCTTTGTCAGGAAAAAAATCAATAAAATCTGGGATTTTCGTCCTATCGGTGGGCCAGTAGGTTGGTTTACCAGTTGAAAGAGCTTCGCTCATACTGCTTCATACTGCTGTCTTCCCTTGTGAGTTGATAAGCACCATACCCAATGCACGTTCTTCGCATTGAAATCTCCACCAAGAATGAATTTTTCTCCTAGCATATCAAGCGATGATGAAAATATTGAGTATAAATCTCACAAGCTACACTACAGTAATTATATAAACCAGTTATATAATTATATATATATATATATATATATCTATATATATATATATATTATATATATATATATACAGGGTGTTTCAGAAGTAGTGTCGAGAATTTTAGGGTATTGTACCTGGATGCTAGGAGACTACAAATGTCATATTTGAAGTGTCCAAAACTCAGCGGTTATCCTTATAGCTGCAATTTTGTTTTTTTCACTTAAAAATTTTTATCTCAAGAACGAAATGTTGTATTGATCTGAAATTTGGCATGAATATTTATGCTATAAAGACTCAACTATAAAAAATAAAAAAAAAATTTTCGTTGAAATTTTTCAAAATGGCGGCCATTTTAATTTTTGATGGCGAATATCTCGAAAACCGTCCATTTTACAGAAAATTTACAAGAGACAAAAAAGTTAGCAAATTTTTTCACGATTCCAATGATACCTAATTTATCAAGATTGGTCGAAGAATAACAGAGAAATTAATTTTTTTCGTACTGCATGCATGACCACTTTTTACCATTTAAAGATCAATATTAATTTTTTTTATAATTTAATGAAAACCGTTCTTATTACAGAAATATACAAGAATAACTTTCCTCCAAATTTTATTTTATATTGAAAAATATTAATTTCACTCAAATCGGTTCACTGATACTAATGCAGCAATTGCTCAAAATGCCGTCCTTCAACTTGATTACACAGTCTGCACCTTTCAATCATGGACCGTCGAACTGCTATAAAAGCATTTTCATCATCTTGAATGGCACCTGCTGCAGCAACCACTCTTGCCACAAGGTCTTCTTCGTTTTCTACTGGCGTGCTGTAAACAAGGTCTTTCATATGGCCCCAGAAAAAAAAATCTAAAGGGTTGAGGTCAGGTGAACGTGCGGGCCACGGTACTGGTCCACCCCGCCCAATCCACCGCTGACGATAGGTCATGTTCAGAAAGTCCGTAACAACATTTCCGAAATGAGCAGGGGCACCATCATGTTGAAACCAAATATTATATCTGTTTGCAAGAGGCAAATCTTCCAAAAGTTCTGGTAGTATGTCTCTTAAAAAAGTAATGTACGTGGGAGAATTCAGACGATTAGGAAGAATGTATGGTCCAATCACGCGATTACCTAAGATACCCGCCCAAACATTCAGCGAAAATCTATGCTGATAACCACGCACTTTGACCTCATGAGGATTGTCTAAGGCCCAGACGTGACTGTTGCGAGAGTTGAAGATTCCTTCTCTTGTAAAGCTGGACTCATCGGTAAATAACACATTTTCTAGAAAATTTGGTTGGATAATGTCTTGCTGAAGAAACCAACGGGCACAGTTTACTCTTGGCTCATAGTCGCGTTCAACCAATGAGTGAACTTTTTGAAAGCGGAAGGGGTGAAGTCTTTCCTTGTTTAGTACACGCCACACAGAAGAAGCACTTGAATTGATTTGCTTTGCAACTGCTCTCGTACTCGTTCTAGGATTGAAATCGAATTTCTGCAATACTTCCTCTTCAAAAGCAACATTTCGAACTGCTCGAGGCCTACCAGCAATTACCCTGTTCCGTTCAAATAAACCAACTTCTCTCAGCTCTATCAACTGGCATGAGTCTCCTTCCTGGGAAACTGACAGTGCGTCCACCTCATCCTTGAGAAATGGACTCTGTAATCTTCTTCTCGTGCATGAGGTAGGTAGGTAGAGCAGTTTAGAACACGTCATAATCGAATATCGGGGACCGAGCTTCGCTCTGGAGTACAAAAGCATGAAAAATTTATTACGAATGAAAAAATTCTAACATTCATAGTTCATACAGAAATGTTCTATCTAATCACAGTAAATTGAGGAATGCAAAAATTTTCCTCACAAAGGCCCGGTTGCACAAAAGCCGGTTAAATTTTAAGCCTGATTAATTTAACGTGAACCAAATCAGAGAAGACCATTTCAAAAAGATGGATCTACTGGAATTAATCAAGATTGAAGATAACCCGGCTTTTTTACAACCGGAACTAAGTACCTGATTGAATGATTACAAAAGTTCAACAGCTGAGTCATAATTTTGACACAGTCCCACACACATGAGCTTGCTCATTCACTTCCATCATCAATAGACGACGAATTATAATTATTATCAGCTGTTTTTCCAAGGATGAATAATAATTATCCTTCTAATGTCCTTCAGCGAGTTTTCCCAGGGATGAGACCTAGTGCAATCGAATCATTATATTATAAACCTACTATGCTCTGAATTTCGTGAGAATCGTTAGAGCCGTTTTCGAGATCCAGTGAAATACAAACATCTAAACAGAAACTGCTCATTAAATAGTATAGGATATCTGTAGAGCAGCTGTTTTGACGACTTTTAAAAATTCATCAAATTTCACATTTACACAAAGGAAAATGTACTAGGAAAACAATATACACAATATAGTATGATCCAAGATTCAGAACAATGTATTTTGGCTACATTGGTATGATCGTAGTATGATATGTAGCCGCCAATCGTCATTATGATGTTATTCCCCTAAATTATTCTCGTTTAAGAATGAGGCTTACAGATCAATGAGCAAGGAAAGTTGTGTGAGTCCACCACACCAGATTTTTGTAGTTCTGTTATTCATTGGATAACTAATCTCTAAATTTCAGAGTGATCGAAGAATTTAGACTAATTTCTGAATTTGATATAAATTCCATATTATCAAGTATTTCAATATGGTTATGATTGGGAATAATGAGGAGAAAAAAGGGAGACTATAGCCTTCTGTGACAGATATATATCAAGTTCCCAAGAATCGTTATCGTCTATCCTATACCGTAATTGACAGCTGTTGTTTTAGAAGTAAGTTTGAGCTTTTTTCACGTTTTAAAATTTTTAATTAATAATACAGTATTTTTCAGTTATTAGTGATGATTTACTGAAGTATTCTTATTTAATTTGGTTTTCAACTTTCCTAAATTTTGAATTCCTTTTTTATAAATATTTTGGACTCAAAATCGGACAAAAATCGTAAAGTGTAAACATAACCTATTTTTGGGCAATTTCTATCTAAATTTGGGAAAGGAACAGTTTTGGGCTTTAAGCCTGTTGTTCCTTCCCCAATCATTCACAGTTGCATGAGAGTGATATTGTAACCAATGTATCAATGTATATTGTATATTGTAATCTTTTTCGTAATAATAGTTAATTGATTTGATTAGATATGATATTAAATTTTTGTTTTCATTCTTCTTCGATCTTTTTATTTGTGGAATCATGAATGATTAGAAAAATATTCAGCTTCCACCCCTCATACAGTGTCTCTGTATATTGTATCTGCTTGTTAGGTATAAGGACACGCATATGCGGTATCTCGCATATCCCAATAAAATCGGGATTCACAAAATCTGTTTATAGTAGCAATCCAAGTGCCCAGTCACTCAGAAAGCGATTTGCTATACTATGGGTTTCTATATATATATATATATATAATATATATATATATATATATATATATATATATATATATATATATATATATATATATATATATATATATATATATGTCTATATATATATATATATATATATATATATATATATATATATATATATATATATATATATATATATATATATATATATATATATATATATATATATATATATATATATATATATATATATATATATATATATATATATATATATATATATATATATATATATATATATATATATATATATATATATATATATATATATATATATATATATATATATATATATATATATATATATATATATATATATATATATATATATATATATATATATATATATATATATATATATATATATATATATATATATATATATATATATATATATATATATATATATATATATATATATATATATATATATATATATATATATATATATATATATATATATATATATATATATATATATATATATATATATATATATATATATATATATATATATATATATATATATATATATATATATATATATATATATATATATATATATATATATATATATATATATATATATATATATATATATATATATATATATATATATATATATATATATATATATATATATATATATATATATATATATATATATATATATATATATATATATATATATATATATATATATATATATATATATATATATATATATATATATATATATATATATATATATATATATATATATATATATATATATATATATATATATATATATATATATATATATATATATATATATATATATATATATATATATATATATATATATATATATATATATATATATATATATATATATATATATATATATATATATATATATATATATATATATATATATATATATATATATATATATATATATATATATATATATATATATATATATATATATATATATATATATATATATATATATATATATATATATATATATATATATATATATATATATATATATATATATATATATATATATATATATATATATATATATATATATATATATATATATATATATATATATATATATATATATATATATATATATATATATATATATATATATATATATATATATATATATATATATATATATATATATATATATATATATATATATATATATATATATATATATATATATATATATATATATATATATATATATATATATATATATATATATATATATATATATATATATATATATATATATATATATATATATATATATATATATATATATATATATATATATATATATATATATATATATATATATATATATATATATATATATATATATATATATATATATATATATATATATATATATATATATATATATATATATATATATATATATATTCGTTGCTTCCATTCATTCATTTTCACGCTCGAACTACCGCTAATGCTCAAGAATATCCTCATCAAGCTTCCATTCAACCAATATTTTGACAGTTTTAATTGTGTGACTTGTCCTGCTAATTCAACACAGGACTAATTAGGTACATGAAATACATAAATAACTCTATTGAAATTAGTCAATGCTTGTCAAAATACAAGGAGATAAGTGATCGTTAATAAGAACTGTATTGGATAGTGCTTCCTTTGTAAATGATACCAACAACCTCGTTATCTATTATACTCATTCACTGATGTACTCAATCCATACTCATATTTCATTTGGAATTTTTTTGATCAAATAAATGCGTATTGCAACCAGTGTAATTAGTAATCGCGTTAGTGTATTGTATTGATTGATTCCGTGGCATCTATCACTCATATAAATTGAGGAGGAACATCTGCAAGCTATTCCCATTGCATGGCTGATCATTTAATGAACCGACTACGCTAAATTAATATCGAATTTGAAAATCATGGTTAGTTGTTCATAACTCAACAAAAGTTGTCTTCCCACCGAAGTACAAGCCTACAGCTTATATGTGTAACCCTACAGCCAAAGAAAAATTTTATAGATTGGAGAGAAACCTGCTATAGATTGTTTTTTTTCTTTAGGGCTACTTTTAATATAAATAAAAATATCAATCCTAGTACCCTTATAAATGGCATTAGTAGCCGAAACATGTCGTGACAAAATAATTCATGAGGGTACTCAGATTGATATTTTCATTTTTCTACTAAAGATTGTTTATTCCACGCTACAGCTTACAAGCATCACCCGAACCTATCGGGATATTATCCGAACTTTTTATTATCATCCGCATCCTTTTAGGTATAAGCACAAAAGAAGGAAACACAAACTCAAATTTTACTTATTGTTCTTTTATTTGAAAGCTACAAACAGAATGTACAAATTACTCGAGAAAATGCCAGGATTCCAATCGCCTAAATGGTAGATTTAAATACTCACCACCAAATTGAGAAGGAAGTTTGCTTGCTTTGAGCTTTTTGTTGATTTCATTGATGGCTACAACAAAAGTATGCACTTCCTCCACAATTCTGAGGATTGGTTTTCTGGATAAAATTAAGATAATTTTTGACAAGAATTGAAAAAGGCTACTGACCCCCTGGGTTGGAGAACTCGCTCAAGAACTGTTCTCTCGTAATCTTTGAAACCCGCAACTTTTGATTAAACTGAGTTGATGAAAATCATGGAAACAGCTAAATATTTCTCTAACAAGAATAATTATTTGACAGTAGGTTTCATTGGGGATCCTATTTGAAATGAAAAAATAAATTTTCAAAAATTACTCTGTCGCTTCAACATCTTTGACCCTCATATGAATTCAAATTCATTTTTTGAAATGAGAAGGTGGTCATGTGATACATGACTTCGATATAGAGTTCCAAGAGAAAATGGATGGCAAAAATCGCACCTTGAAATCTCAACTTCTCAACCCGTATTAGTTTGTTGATGTAAAAGTTGTAAATTATGTTTGTATATTAACCAGCTGAGATCATGTTGTGTCAGTCTGTGTGATAGCTCTCAAATAGTCTCAGCTGATGCTATGAATGAATGAAAAAAACTGTAGTAATTGCATGCAATGAATTCTTGAGCTGACTAAATCAAAGCAAATTGTTTTCTTATGCACTTTCAATGTTATTTTCATATCCTGGGAAAGTACGAAGGAGATAGTCAATTTTGTTGTCCAACGAACTTGACCGGTGAAGAGGTTCCAAGGGTACGTGTTCAAAATGTAAATCTGTTTGAACAATTCATTGTAAAGTTATTGTAGAACATACAAACAGACGGACAATGACTTTGACCTTCAGTAAGTCAAAAGTGAGAACTCGCTAACGCTCGTTCAATTGCATGACTTGTTTTGTAGAGAATTGCTTGAATATTAATAACAATTCATTAACCAATTCCACTAATTTTAATGCTAGAAGAAAATTTCAAACTGATCCAGAATCAGAAGACCGAGTAGAATAAGATCAGACTATTTAAGAATATTTTAATCATGAAAAATTTCAAATGTTTTCATCATCAGAAATAAAGCATGAAATCGGCTCAGGCCAATGAGACAACACAATAATCATTATCAATATTGATATGTCATGGAATTTCAATTGGTAAGTAGATAAAGGTATCGCCAGTGCACGGTTTTCTCAGCCCACACCACTGACAATGCATTTCGTTGCCCAAAATAGACAAGGAATTTCCACCATTATTCTGGCTTCTCGTAATTACTTCTCCATTCACACGGCTATTTTAGAAATGCATACTAGAGAAAGCTCACAGCAAAAATAGGAATTATTATAAGAGACAGGTTGAATTGGTATGGGTACTATAATGGGCTTCCTGGGGGGTTACCTCTTGTAATGGTCTCCACGTTGTTTGAGGTTCACCTCCGCCCGGGAGCAGGAAGGCCAATACAAAGAAAGAGGGGAATGATACAGAAAATCACAGTCTAATGTGTGCAACACATTCAACACTGTGATGATAATTTGAAGAGTTACTATATTCAAAGTTTTTTAGCAGGATATTTGATTGAACAAAGTCCAGATATTGAATTGGAGAGATTTGATAATATTTGAAAAAATAAGTTAATTACTAGCCTTGAGCGACTGAGACTCAGGGGGCTGGCGTGGAAAGCAAGAAATGAGATTACAATTAATACAAATTTCATGTATTGTCGGAGACTCTCAGTTTCAAATAATTCGTCGTTAGCGCTTTGATATATTTTATCGATGCACTGCACTGTGCATTGGGCCCAATACAAAATGATGAAATGAAATTACTCACTCGATGTCTTCGGATGAAAATTGACTGGACCTCGGATATGGATCGCTCACGTTGTGGCACAGGCAGAGTGTCGGCAGCTAAGTTCGGTGACGTTTTAATTTTTTATATTTCACTTCACTCCGTAATTAATCAGAAAATATATAAGAGACGGTATTTGGTGCTGATTTACAATTATTTGAGACATTTACTTCAACATTTAAAACAGTTAAACGGGGAACATTCAACCATGGTAGTCTACCGCTAGATGATCATCTCGGAAGTGGTTATTTTTCCAGATAACTTACTTCAGTTCATACACCCTTGGATAATTAAATCTGGGCTTCTGATAGGTTGAATTAATTCAAAATGGCTTTCGTCACAATGACGTTTGCAAATAAAGAAAGTAGTTCCCAGATGTAGTGATTCAAAATCAGCAATTTACATAAATTTGAAACCGGGATATTTTTAATACAAACAAAAGTCGAACCTCTTATCACTAGAACATACCGTATGAAGCTAGCTTCCCCCTTATCAGACATCACACTCACGTGGTGATTACAAGAATCACTGACCTACGATAACATTGGCACAAGCCATGTGATACAGTGATGTGAAGTGTGAGGAAATAAAAAATAATTACAATAAATAAATTTTAATTCTACGAAAGAAAATAAAGCAATAGCAAGGGAGGCTAATTTTGATAATAACGGTACAAAGATAAGCGCTTGACAGGTGATTGTCTGCTTATAACAACAATTCAACTACTATATACCGGTGAGTAAACACTACTTTCATTTATTTATTTTATTGCATGTTGTCTTTCAATATTTTCAAATTCGACATCTTCAAGATTATAAATTCAAATATGAAAAATAAAGAACATTCTTCTCGTCTTATTGACAGGTAAATAATTTATGAGGCTGTGCCCCTTTGACATATTTTAAAAACATGTTGACTAAATGAGGTTAGTTTTCTAATAGTTCCTATTCACAACAATAATTTTATATGGAAAAGAGTGCACAATAAATTCATTATTATAAATGAATGACATACAAGAAAAGATACATAGTGAAACATTATAAATATAAGGTGAGATAATAGCAGTAGTTATGTTAGCTAGGTCTTGTATTGGTTTACAACAGCTTCTCATGATAGAAATATTTCTATTTTCTATAATTTGATTTCCTATAATTTATTTATCAATTTTAGTTCCTTAAAAAGAAGGATATCGTGACAGTACACAGAATTTTACCAACAATTTTGAAGGGAAAAATTGAAAAATTTTGATGTCGAAGTTGTTACCCTATTCCACCCACTAGGTTACCTAATAATTGCGATGTATTGCTACAACGCGGACTAGCTACAATCGGATTTGGGTCGGGGTCAGTAGCCGTACTGACTGATGGTGATACCGGACCTACACTTCTCCCTCTATCCTGATTCTTTACCTTCTGCTTCTTTCGCGAGATTTTTAATTTCAGGGGAAGAGTATTTGTCCGTGCCGTTGCTGGCCGATTCGGCCCTCGGCCTTTGGAGCTCAGGGTGGGTGTTAAGGGATATTAAGATAACTATGAAGATTTGGATTCGCGGGTCTGAAAACCCGCGACTAGGACGATCTCGAATCTGGAACTGAGATCAGGAAGGATTTTAACACAGGAAGAATTGAGAGAAAGAAAGAGAAAGGATGTCGCAATCTAGGACTTCGACAAGGAACTTCTCAAGCTGTACCTGAGAGCTAGAAGGATTTTAGAATAGGGAAAGTGAAGAGAAAGAAAGAGAAAGGATGTCGCAATCTAGGACTTCGACAAGGAACTTCTCAAGCTGTACCTGAGAGCTAGAAGGATTTTAGAATAGGAAAAATTAAGAGAGAGAAAGAGAAAGGACGTCGCAGTCTGAATGACTTCGACCAGGACGAACTCAAGCTGCACCTGAGTTCTCTAGGAAAAGGATTGGAAATTTTCCGACTAGGAATTACAGCAAGTCAGAAACTGCTAAGCAAAGTTAAAATACAGGGTCACTCTATAGTATGAAAACCAAACAAGAAAAATTTACTCAAAATGATAATAATTTCTCTACAAGGATAAAAATTAATCGAGAAAATCTATTCTCAAAAATGACAGGGATTTTCCCACAAGAATAATAATCAATTGAGAAAAACTATTCTTAAAAAGGACAGGGATTTCCCTACAAGAATAAAATCTCAATTGAGAAAAAATACTCTTTAAACTGAAGGCCAACTTACTACAGAGAAAGAAGAATATACGGACTACCAGTCCTGACATACAATTACTTGAATCGACGTGGATTTTATACGGAGAATAGCGAACCGATTCCCGCTTCCCGTATTCAACTTGAAAACGTCGTGAAGCGACAGAGTCGAGACTTATAAATTGAGTACTCAAAAATAACCCGCTACAAGAGCCTAGTTAAATTTCCCACTTAACTGTTTGTAGTACAAACTTAAGATCCCTTACAGGTTTCAAAACCAAGGATAACTCGTTCACCCCCAGTGATACGAATTTAGGAAAAATACCCGACAAGAGAGAAATTCCCCAGGAAGTTCTATCTTCGAGTTGTCCGAAACTCGTCCTACAATATTCTAAATTAACACACCAAAATAGAATAATTCCCCTAGAAATAACTAGTACCGTGAACGTCGTAAGGAGAGGAGATTCGCGACCCGATCACACGCTCAACCACCGAACAACTGCCCTTTGCCTAGCTCTGCTCCTCGCAGAGTAGGGTCCCTGAAAAATTGGGAGGCCGGGGGAAAAGAGATTGCCGACCAAAAGTTTCAAGTCCTATTTTACCCTTCTCGCTTCACTGATTCTAGAACAGCTTGAAATTTTCTTCTAGCATTCAAACTAGCTGACATAATCCATTCAATTTTTTTCATAAGAAGTTATCTTCATATGTATGGGAAAATGTATCGTTGAAAAACGTTAATATAATATTTATCGTGATGTAACTACATGAATCGGCAGTGTTTCAACAAATTAAATTGTTGACTCTCTGGAAAGAATATAAGATAATATCCTTCTCATTAACACACGGTCGGGAATGGGATCAGAGAGTATAGAATGTAATTAAGTCTTGAACTGATTCAGTGATATTTTCTTCAAACTATTCGCATAGGTTAAGGATTAATAAGTAGTCGACCATTTATTCATGACCATTTATTCATGACCCTCACATTCGACTGCGGGGGTTCAGGGCCGGGCTCCCCGCATCTACCATATTCACCTTTGAAATAATTATGTAGCAGATTTACACAAAAAATTGAGTCATTATACTTTTCTGAAGACTTACATCTCTAGTTTACTATTATTATAAACAAATTAATTGAAAATTGAATGAAAAGCCGTTGTGAGATTGATGTAATCTCATTCATCTATGTAAATAAAGATTTCTTTAAACTCGTTTATTTCTGCAAATGAAGGTATATCGTATATTTATTATTATTGAAATAATAATTGAAAATTGAATGAAAAGCCAATGTGATATTGATAATATAATTTATCAAAAACGTTTTTGTATGTATTATGAACAGTTTATGTTCACGAAACACCAAATTCGATTTCAGCTGATCTACTACTTCAAACAACGTCGACCAATCACGTGCGAGTACTTGTGGAGTTGGGAACACAACGCCTTCTCATTGGCTGATGCTTTTACGTCACCCCATAGACTCCATTTTGTTCATTTCAGCTACAAGTTCACGCCCACAACGCATTCTCATTGGCTGACGACTCTGCGTCATCACACTCCTTTTTATTGGACTGACCAATGGGGAAACTAGTTATGACTGATGGTGAATTCTTGTACAGACACCGGTTAATGGAATAAAACCATTCTCTAATGATGGAATGAATAATTATTGTAAATTTGATACTACATCAATCATGAAATTACATTCTAAATTGATACTGCAGGATTTACTCATATATTTGTTTAGCTAGCTATGTACAAAACATTCTTAGAGAAGCATAACAGGCTACTCTCTTAAATCTACTTCAATATTTGCAATTATTTATAGTGAAAGCAAGATACACAGACATAACATTTCTAGCTTGTAAGATTCAGTTGAAATCGTCAGCATTGTTTGAATGGGAAGCGTTGAAGCTATTATAAGGAGTAATGCTGAAAGTAAGAAGTAAATCTGTCGAATGAAACATTGAATTCTCTATTGTACTGCAGTGTAGCGCAAAATTCAAGCATGCTTAATGCATTCCAATGTATCAAGAAATGAGTAGCCTAATGATCAATGTTGAATTGGTGTTTCAATCAAATTTGCGTTTTGAATAATACATTTTAAAAGAACGGAAATAAGCCTATAGAATTGATTTTATTCAATAATATTGAATGAATGCAAAATCTTATCATGCATAGTATATTTTTATTTCTTAAAACGTAAAATTATATACTGGTTTTCAAAATAATTGGTTCCACCAACCTTGATCAAATATAGCCTAGCCATGGTCAATTAGACCATTGTCAAAATTTGATCACACGTTCAATCATACAACTGTTCCACCAACCTCGGGATTGATCAAAACTCCGATCAATGATCAATATTGAAACTTTGATCAATACCGAGGTTCCTTTAAAAAGGAACATACCTGTCAAATTTCATGAAAATCTATTACCGAGTTTCACCGTGAATGCGCAAAATATAAACATAAAGAGAAATGCTAAACCGTCGACTTGAATCTTAGACCTCACTTCGCTCGGTCAATAAAGAACATCAATACTTCCCATTCATCCAATACTGACAGTTAAAGTGAATGTCAATAGGCTATGGGTTTTTTTTGTTGAGGGTGATGGCCACATAGCTCTGGAGCTGCCACCCAGGCTTGTGCATGGGTAATGAGACACGGTTGATGATTGAGTGGACCTACAGCCTTAGGTGGGTTCCGAACCATCAGCAAGTGATTTTTCCAATCATAAAACCTTATTTTAGAAAGATCAAAAATCTCAAAGAGGTCACTTTTCTAGAAGGAGTAGCAGGCGCTAGAATCTCAATCAATCAAATCGATACGATAGTTAATCAGCGCGACCACAGAGTAAACCAGCTTTCCAACGGTTTACGTTTCTAATGGACAGTCATGGAATTCATTATTGATGCACCAATTTCAATCCCTAGTGAATTATTTTACAGTCGAATTGCTGAAATTCAACAGAAATTATGAATGTAACAAATTGAACTTATTCCCGTTGTTTCATTATGATATTCTAGTCTGAGTAGATTTTGGCCCACACCTTCCTCTACTAGAGTTCCCAGTGTCGCTCTGGGCCGGCTAAACTCAGTCGGCGACTGGGGTGGGCCGCAGCAGGGGACGGGAGTCTTGGTGGGGCGTCCGTCAACCACCCTCATTCGAGTCGGGGGTTGAAACAGGGTCTTGAGTGCTTTAGAGAAATGTTTCCCTCTTTTAGGAAAGAGGGTCCGTGCTTTCGCACTGCCAAACAGGGTTGGTCGTGGAATGAAGGGAGTAGAAACATTGCGGTGTCTGCAGTGGAAAAGACCTTTGTGTCGGGACTAAGTCCTAGTCCTCGGGCACCGGGTGTCTTCCCGGGGTCCGGATTAATCTCGGAGCTCTAGCAAAGGCTTTCCTTAGCCTTTCTAGAAGTCCTCTTTCGATTCCGTATGGAATCAGTAAGTTGCGGCGGCTCGCGCTCCAGACTTTCCTAAGTCCTAGTCGTCCGGCACCAGGTGTCCTCCTGGGGTCCGGATCGGTCGCGGAGCTCTCGCAAAGGCTTTCCCTAGCCTTTCTAGAGGTCCTCTTCGATTCCGTATGGAATCAGTACGTTGCGGCGGCTCACGCTCCAGACTTTCCTAAGTCCTAGTCGTCGGGCACCAGGTGTCCTCCTGGGGTCCGGATCGGTCGCGGAGCTCTCGCGAAGGCTTTCCCTAGCCTTTCTAGAGGTCCTCTTTCGATTCCGTATGGAATCAGTTCGTTGCGGTGGCTCGCGATCTGGACTTTCCTAAGTCCTAATTGTCGGGCACCAGGTGTCCTCCTGGGGTCCGGATCGGTCGCGGAGCTCTCGCAAAGGCTTTCCCTAGCCTTTCTAGAGGTCCTCTCTCGATTCCGTATGGAATTAGTACGTTGCGGCGGCTCACGCTCCAGTCTTTCCTAAGTCCTAGTCGTCGGGCACCAGGTGTCCTCCTGGGGTCCGGATCGGTCGCGGAGCTCTCGCAAAGGCTTTCCCTAGCCTTTCTAGAGGTCCTCTTCCGATTCCGTATGGAATCAGTACGTTGCGGCGGCTCACGCTCCAGACTTTCCTAAGTCCTAGTCGTCGGGCACCAGGTGTCCTCCTGGGGTCCGGATCGGTCGCGGAGCTCTCGCAAAGGCTTTTCCTAGCCTTTCTAGAGGTCCTCTTTCGATTCCGTATGGAATCAGTTCGTTGCGGCGGCTCGCGATCTGGACTTTCCTAAGTCCTAATTGTCGGGCACCAGGTGTCCTCCTGGGGTCCGGATCGGTCGCGGAGCTCTCGCAAAGGCTTTCCCTAGCCTTTCTAGAGGTCCTCTTTCGATTCCGTATGGAATCAGTACGTTGCGGCGGCTCGCGCTCCAGACTTTCCTAAGTCCTAGTCGTCGGGCACCAGGTGTCCTCCTGGGGTCCGGATCGGTCACGGAGCTCTTGCAAAGGCTTTCCCTAGCCTTTCTAGAGGTCCTCTTTCGATTCCGTATGGAATCTGTACCTTGTTTTTTTTGTATTTTGTGTTACCTGCCCCTCCTGGCAGTGCAAGAGCACTGCGACTCTCACCTGCAGTGCGGAAGCACGGCATCCGGGGCAGTGTGGAAACACGGCGATTCGGCAGTGCGAAAGCACTGCGTCCCTTTTTATGCAGTGTGAAAGCACGGCGTTTCTTTGCAGTGCGAAAGCAAGGCGGTTCCCAGCAGTGTGAAAACACCGCGACTCTCACCTGCAGTGCGGAAGCACGGCGTCCAGGGCAGTGCTGAAGCACGGCAACTCGGCAGTGCGAAAGCACCGCGTCCTTTTTTTTGCAGTGCGAAAGCACGGCGTTTCATTGCAGTGTGAAAGCACGGCGTCCCCTGTTGCAGTGCGGAAGCACGGCGGTCTCTTGCAGTGCGGAAGCACGGCGTCTTCACGCAGTGTGAAAGCACGGCGCAGATCTTTGATATCTTGTTCGGAAGCTAGGCCTAGGACTTGGCCACATAGCTTGCTCATTTCTTCGGACGGTGCTCGAGAAAGGCTAGCAGGAGGCAGTTGAGTTCGGAAAGCCAGTGCGAGCGGTCGAGTGAGGTGAGAAGGAAGCAGCGAGCAGCTAGCAACATCACAGTATGTCTCGTACTAGAGTGAACTCCGAATACTTCAGCGACCGGGAGTTGTGTTTGAGACTAAAGACGATTAGCCTCAAACACTGTAAGCTCCATTGCTCAACATCCGTTTGGGCGAGTGCTGATCGACGTTTAACACGTATTTAGACGACAGGCTACCAGTTTTGACCAACGGCGACACGTCAGGTTTTGGTCAAAATCTGACTACCCATTGGTACATCACCAGTGGGGCATCGAAGCGCAAGAGGACCTCAAGGAAGGAGAGGAAAAGCCTTTCCAGCGACTCCGAGACCGATCCGGACCCCAGGAGAACACCCGGTGCTCGAGGACTTAGACTTCGCGTCTGCGAGAGAAGTCCAGTGAACGGGCCCCCGCAACGTGTCGATTCCATTCTGAATCGGAAGAGGACCTCAAGTAAGGCTAGGGAAGGCCTTTGCGAGAGCTCCGCGACCGATCCGGACCCCAGGAGAACACCCGGTGCTCAAGGACTTAGACATTGCGTCTGCGAGAGAAGTCCAGTGAACGGGCCCCCGCAACGTGTCGATTCCATTCTGAATCGAAAGAGGACCTCAAGTAAGGCTAGGGAAGGCCTTTGAGAGAGCTCCGCGACCGATCCGGACCCCAGGAGAACACCCGGTGCTCGAGGACTTAGACTTCGCGTCTGCGAGAGAAGTCCAGTGAACGGGCCCCCGCAACGTGTCGATTCCGTATGGAATCGAAAGAGGACCTCAAGTAAGGCTAGGGAAGGCCACATAGCTCTGGAGCTGCCACCCAGGCTTGTGCATGGGTAATGAGACACGGTTGATGATTGAGTGGACCTACAGCCTTAGGTGGGTTCCGAACCATCAGCAAGTGATTTTTCCAATCATAAAACCTTATTTTAGAAAGATCAAAAATCTCAAAGAGGTCACTTTTCTAGAAGGAGTAGCAGGCGCTAGAATCTCAATCAATCAAATCGATACGATAGTTAATCAGCGCGACCACAGAGTAAACCAGCTTTCCAACGGTTTACGTTTCTAATGGACAGTCATGGAATTCATTATTGATGCACCAATTTCAATCCCTAGTGAATTATTTTACAGTCGAATTGCTGAAATTCAACAGAAATTATGAATGTAACAAATTGAACTTATTCCCGTTGTTTCATTATGATATTCTAGTCTGAGTAGATTTTGGCCCACACCTTCCTCTACTAGAGTTCCCAGTGTCGCTCTGGGCCGGCTAAACTCAGTCGGCGACTGGGGTGGGCCGCAGCAGGGGACGGGAGTCTTGGTGGGGCGTCCGTCAACCACCCTCATTCGAGTCGGGGGTTGAAACAGGGTCTTGAGTGCTTTAGAGAAATGTTTCCCTCTTTTAGGAAAGAGGGTCCGTGCTTTCGCACTGCCAAACAGGGTTGGTCGTGGAATGAAGGGAGTAGAAACATTGCGGTGTCTGCAGTGGAAAAGACCTTTGTGTCGGGACTAAGTCCTAGTCCTCGGGCACCGGGTGTCTTCCCGGGGTCCGGATTAATCTCGGAGCTCTAGCAAAGGCTTTCCTTAGCCTTTCTAGAAGTCCTCTTTCGATTCCGTATGGAATCAGTAAGTTGCGGCGGCTCGCGCTCTGGACTTTCCTAAGTCCTAGTCGTCGGGCACCAGGTGTCCTCCTGGGGTCCGGATCGGTCGCGGAGCTCTCGCAAAGGCTTTCCCTAGCCTTTCTAGAGGTCCTCTTCCGATTCCGTATGGAATCAGTACGTTGCGGCGGCTCACGCTCCAGACTTTCCTAAGTCCTAGTCGTCGGGCACCAGGTGTCCTCCTGGGGTCCGGATCGGTCGCGGAGCTCTCGCGAAGGCTTTCCCTAGCCTTTCTAGAGGTCCTCTTTCGATTCCGTATGGAATCAGTTCGTTGCGGTGGCTCGCGATCTGGACTTTCCTAAGTCCTAATTGTCGGGCACCAGGTGTCCTCCTGGGGTCCGGATCGGTCGCGGAGCTCTCGCAAAGGCTTTCCCTAGCCTTTCTAGAGGTCCTCTCTCGATTCCGTATGGAATCAGTACGTTGCGGCGGCTCACGCTCCAGACTTTCCTAAGTCCTAGTCGTCGGGCACCAGGTGTCCTCCTGGGGTCCGGATCGGTCGCGGAGCTCTCGCAAAGGCTTTCCCTAGCCTTTCTAGAGGTCCTCTTCCGATTCCGTATGGAATCAGTATGTTGCGGCGGCTCGCGCTCCAGACTTTCCTAAGTCCTAGTCGTCGGGCACCAGGTGTCCTCCTGGGGTCCGGATCGGTCGCGGAGCTCTCGCAAAGGCTTTCCCTAGCCTTTCTAGAGGTCCTCTTTCGATTCCGTATGGAATCAGTTCGTTGCGGCGGCTCGCGATCTGGACTTTCCTAAGTCCTAATTGTCGGGCACCAGGTGTCCTCCTGGGGTCCGGATCGGTCGCGGAGCTCTCGCAAAGGCTTTCCCTAGCCTTTCTAGAGGTCCTCTTTCGATTCCGTATGGAATCAGTACGTTGCGGCGGCTCGCGCTCCAGACTTTCCTAAGTCCTAGTCGTCGGGCACCAGGTGTCCTCCTGGGGTCCGGATCGGTCGCGGAGCTCTCGCAAAGGCTTTCCCTAGCCTTTCTAGAGGTCCTCTTTCGATTCCGTATGGAATCTGTACCTTGTTTTTTTTGTATTTTGTGTTACCTGCCCCTCCTGGCAGTGCAAGAGCACTGCGACTCTCACCTGCAGTGCGGAAGCACGGCGTCTTCACGCAGTGTGAAAGCACGGCGTTTCTTTGCAGTGCGAAAGCACGGCGTTTCATTGCAGTGTGAAAGCACGGCGTCCCCTGTTGCAGTGCGGAAGCACGGCGGTCTCTTGCAGTGCGGAAGCACGGCGTCTTCACGCAGTGTGAAAGCACGGCGTTTCTTTGCAGTGCGAAAGCACGGCGTTTCTTTGCAGTGCGAAAGCACGGCGTTTCATTGCAGTGTGAAAGCACGGCGTTTCTTTGCAGTGCGAAAGCACCGCGTCCTTTTTTTTGCAGTGCGAAAGCACGGCGTTTCATTGCAGTGTGAAAGCACGGCGTCCCCTGTTGCAGTGCGGAAGCACGGCGGTCTCTTGCAGTGCGGAAGCACGGCGTCTTCACGCAGTGTGAAAGCACGGCGCAGATCTTTGATATCTTGTTCGGAAGCTAGGCCTAGGACTTGGCCACATAGCTTGCTCATTTCTTCGGACGGTGCTCGAGAAAGGCTAGCAGGAGGCAGTTGAGTTCGGAAAGCCAGTGCGAGCGGTCGAGTGAGGTGAGAAGGAAGCAGCGAGCAGCTAGCAACATCACAGTATGTCTCGTACTAGAGTGAACTCCGAATACTTCAGCGACCGGGAGTTGTGTTTGAGACTAAAGACGATTAGCCTCAAACACTGTAAGCTCCATTGCTCAACATCCGTTTGGGCGAGTGCTGATCGACGTTTAACACGTATTTAGACGACAGGCTACCAGTTTTGACCAACGGCGACACGTCAGGTTTTGGTCAAAATCTGACTACCCATTGGTACATCACCAGGGGGGCATCGAAGCGCAAGAGGACCTCAAGGAAGGAGAGGAAAAGCCTTTCCAGCGACTCCGAGACCAATCCGGACCCCAGGAGAACACCCGGTGCTCGAGGACTTAGACTTCGCGTCTGCGAGAGAAGTCCAGTGAACCGGCCCCCACAACGTGTCGATTCCATTCTGAATCGGAAGAGGACCTCAAGTAAGGCTAGGGAAGGCCTTTGAGAGAGCTCCGCGACCGATCCGGACCCCAGGAGAACACCCGGTGCTCAAGGACTTAGACATTGCGTCTGCGAGAGAAGTCCAGTGAACGGGCCCCCGCAACGTGTCGATTCCATTCTGAATCGAAAGAGGACCTCAAGTAAGGCTGGGGAAGGCCTTTGCGAGAGCTCCGCGACCGATCCGGACCCCAGGAGAACACCCGGTGCTCGAGGACTTAGACTTCGCGTCTGCGAGAGAAGTCCAGTGAACGGGCCCCCGCAACGTGTCGATTCCGTATGGAATCGAAAGAGGACCTCTAGAAAGGCTAGGGGAGGCCTTTGCGAGAGCTCCGCGACCGATCCGGACCCCAGGAGAACACCCGGTGCTTGAGGACTTAGACTCCGCGTCTGCGAGTGGAGTCCAGCGAACAGGCCCCCGCAACTAGTCGATTCCATTCCGAATCGAAAGAGGACCTCAACTAAGGCTAGGGAAAGCCTTTGCGAGAGCTCCGCGACCGATCCGGACCCCAGGAGGACACCTGGTGCCCGACGACTAGGACTTAGGAAAGTCTGGAGCGCGAGCCGCCGCAACGTACAGATTCCATACGGAATCGAAAGAGGACCTCTAGAAAGGCTAGGGAAAGCCTTTGCGAGAGCTCCGCGACCGATCCGGACCCCAGGAGGACACCTGGTGCCCGACGACTAGGACTTAGGAAAGTCTGGAGCGCGAGCCGCCGCAACGTACTGATTCCATACGGAATCGAAAGAGGACCTCTAGAAAGGCTAGGGAAAGCCTTTGCGAGAGCTCCGCGACCGATCCGGACCCCAGGAGAACACCCGGTGCTCGAGGACTTAGACTTCGCGTCTGCGAGAGAAGTCCAGTGAACGGGCCCCCGCAACGTGTCGATTCCGTATGGAATCGAAAGAGGACCTCTGCAAGGAAACGTCGTGCTTCGCACTGTACATAAAAGGATGCAGTGCTTTCGCACTGCAGAGTCGCCATGCTTCCGCACTGCTCTGGACGCCGTGCTTCCGCACTGCAGGTGAGAGTCACGGTGCTCTCGCACTGCCAGGAGGGGCAGGTAACACAAAATAAAAAAAAACAAGGTGAACAACACCTTCGACCGGTTCTGAGAACTCGAGTCCCATTGCAAGGGAACGCCGTGCTTCCGCACTGCAATGAAACGCCATGATGTCGCACTGCAAAAATAAGGACGCAGTGCTTTCGCATTGCCGAGTCGCCGTGCTTCTGCACTGCCCTGGACGCCGTGCTTCTGCACTGCAGGTAAGAGTCGCAGTGCTTTCGCACTGCTAGGAGGGGCGGGTAACACAGAGCACAAAAACACGCAAAACACAAAAAACACACAAAACATAAAAGGTGAATAGCACCTCCGACTGGCCCTGAGAGCTCGAGTCATCGCGGTGTGTACACGCCTGCTGACTTGCCTGGAAACAAAGGTGTGCGTCCGCGTAATGACAATCCAGACACTCACTGACCGATGTGTCATGCTTGCGCACGACGTTCGGACGAGCTAGCAATCTGGCTGCAGTGTTCCCACACTGCTTTGGTCAAGCTCGCGCACTACCTTTGCCGGGCTTTCACCCTGCGGGCCGGGCTTTCGCCCTGCATGCCGTGCTTGCGCACTGCATGCCGTGCTTGCGCACTGCGTGCCGTGCTTGCGCACTGCGTGCCGTGCTTGCACACTGCGTGCCGTGCTTGCGCACTGCGTGCCGTGCTTGCGCACTGCGTGCCGTGCTTTCGCACTGCCGAGTCGCCGTGCTTCTGCACTGCCCTGGACGCCGTGCTTCCGCACTGCAGGTGAGAGTCACGGTGCTCTCGCACTGCCTAACTTCGCCGTGCTTGCGCACTGCGTGCCGTGCTTTCGCACTGCCGAGTCGCCGTGCTTCTGCACTGCCCTGGACGCCGTGCTTCCGCACTGCAGGTGAGAGTCACGGTGCTCTCGCACTGCCTAACTTCGCCGTGCTTGCGCACTGCGTGCCGTGCTTTCGCACTGCGTGCCGTGCTTGCGCACTGCGTGCCGTGCTTGCGCACTGCGTGCGGTGCTTGCGCACTGCGTGCCGTGCTTGCGCACTGCGTGCCGTGCTTGCGCACTGCGTGCCGTGCTTGCGCACTGCGTGTGCCGGGCTTGCGCCCTGCGCGGCCGTGCTCACGCACTGCCTAACTTCGCCGTGCTTGCGCACTGCATGTGCCGGGCTTGCGCCCTGCACGGCCGTGCTCTCGCACTGCCTAACTTCGCCGTGCTTGCGCACTGCATGTGCCGGGCTTGCGCCCTGCGCGGCCGTGCTCACGCACTGCCTAACTTCGCCGTGCTTGCGCACTGCATGTGCCGGGCTTGCGCCCTGCGCGGCCGTGCTCACGCACTGCCTAACTTCGCCGTGCTTGCGCACTGCATGTGCCGGGCTTGCGCCCTGCACGGCCGTGCTCACGCACTGCCTAACTTCGCAGTTCTTGCGCACTGCATTTGCCGGGCTTGCGCCCTGCGCGGCCGTGCTCGCGCACTGCCACAACTTCCAGCATCAGACAGCTGGGATGAATCTCCAACTCGACCAGGAACTCGTCGTGATCTCAGCAATAGTCAGCAGAGATACAGCTCCAATAATTCCAGGAGCTCGTCGAGGAAGTAGACTCAAGTTGTAGTCCCCATCCTCAAGAAGAAATGTGATACACAACAATGTAACACTTCACAGGAGGCAGAAGTTGATAGAGGCGAATTGGAGTCCAGGAAAATTACCAAGTGTCAGAGTGATGGATACTCTCAGTTAGTTCAGTGTATCAGCAACTTATTGTTCACAATAAAATATGAGAGATGATAATATGATGAGGAATACTGAATTATATGGTTGACATGAAGCCACTAGTTGTGATGTTACACCACATATTTCGATTTTATATCACAATTAAATGTGGTCGAAATAATAATTCATTTTCGATCTGTTATGAGAATCACAGCCTTCTCACTATAAATCACAATAATAAAATCGAAACTATAAATTTCAACTCAATATTCCACTTCTCACTGTTCATTTCAATAACGAAATCAATCACATGATTTACTTATGCCAAGTAACCTTCCATTGGATATAAATGACAGTGTGTTTATTATAACAGACAAAACCTGCTAATTAATTCACAATCAGTGAACATTTATTGTTCAATCTCTCTTTCTCATTCCAAGACTTATTTCACCCCGAAATAAATCTTAATTAATTTTTTCAAAGTAATTATTCACACAAGGCGTGTATAATGACAAAACAGCTGTTAATTAATTCACACTCAGTAAATATTGATTTTCCGAAAAATAATCACAACAATCAGCACAAATAGTAATAATTGAATGAATTGAAGCACCGTCGATAATAACTCATGATGGTATGCTGAGTAAAAATTAGATTCACTCTCGAGACGTGATCTAATTCCAAAACTGGGTTGGTAGCACTGAATGCTACAGTAAAGTCAGCTCGGAAGGTCGTCTGTTTAATATTGTAATCTAAATAGTTTTCTTTTAAGTTTTCTTCCCTGATTGAGTGATTTTCTGAGGTCTGTGAAGTGTTCTTTCGAGTGCATGGATGGTTTTGAGGAAGGAATAAAATATTACAACTTAATTACAAACAGTTTCTTTATAACCTATAAATAAACAGTCGACAGATCAAATTGTCTCAATTTTTCTTGGACGATAATCGACATAATTATGATAAGGGGGTGTTCGTGTTGAAGGGTTCTTGTGAATGTTGCAGTGAGCAGGAACTCTCAGCTACTAAGAGCAACACCGTTCTTGCAACATGTACTAGTACGTGAATCATTCCATCATTACGTAAATAATTGCAAACATTACGGCGAGTATCTCCAGTGATTTTTGTTAATTGACAAGTGGTGGCTTATTATCCATTCCTTCATTATTTATCGGTGCAATTCTCACTGCTATTGTTCTACCTGTGTAAATTGCTGCCTGTGAGCTAGACTATTGATACGGTAGTAATAAGATTGATGATCCGAGATACAGAACTGAAACTGTTGCTATTATTCTACGCTTGGGGATCCTCTCTACAATGCTGTTATCATGCTTTCTTCAATGAATATCATGTTATGCTGTTTGATTTCCACCTGTTGACCACTGATTGACTTGATAGTTATTGGAACAATCTCGACGAGCAGCAGTGTCATCGTTTTGAACTGTTATCACTCATAATTCTCATTCATTCGTAGATATCATCCATTCATTTACTAACGGCTCGTTTATACTTTATTTTCGATCTGTTATGAGAATCACAGCCTTCTCACTATAAATCACAATAATAAAATCGAAACTATAAATTTCAACTCAATATTCCACTTCTCACTGTTCATTTCAATAACGAAATCAATCACATGATTTACTTATGCCAAGTAACCTTCCATTGGATATAAATGACAGTGTGTTTATTATAACAGACAAAACCTGCTAATTAATTCACAATCAGTGAACATTTATTGTTCAATCTCTCTTTCTCATTCCAAGACTTATTTCACCCCGAAATAAATCTTAATTAATTTTTTCAAAGTAATTATTCACACAAGGCGTGTATAATGACAAAACAGCTGTTAATTAATTCACACTCAGTAAATATTGATTTTCCGAAAAATAATCACAACAATCAGCACAAATAGTAATAATTGAATGAATTGAAGCACCGTCGATAATAACTCATGATGGTATGCTGAGTAAAAATTAGATTCACTCTCGAGACGTGATCTAATTCCAAAACTGGGTTGGTAGCACTGAATGCTACAGTAAAGTCAGCTCGGAAGGTCGTCTGTTTAATATTGTAATCTAAATAGTTTTCTTTTAAGTTTTCTTCCCTGATTGAGTGATTTTCTGAGGTCTGTGAAGTGTTCTTTCGAGTGCATGGATGGTTTTGAGGAAGGAATAAAATATTACAACTTAATTACAAACAGTTTCTTTATAACCTATAAATAAACAGTCGACAGATCAAATTGTCTCAATTTTTCTTGGACGATAATCGACATAATTATGATAAGGGGGTGTTCGTGTTGAAGGGTTCTTGTGAATGTTGCAGTGAGCAGGAACTCTCAGCTACTAAGAGCAACACCGTTCTTGCAACATGTACTAGTACGTGAATCATTCCATCATTACGTAAATAATTGCAAACATTACGGCGAGTATCTCCAGTGATTTTTGTTAATTGACAAGTGGTGGCTTATTATCCATTCCTTCATTATTTATCGGTGCAATTCTCACTGCTATTGTTCTACCTGTGTAAATTGCTGCCTGTGAGCTAGACTATTGATACGGTAGTAATAAGATTGATGATCCGAGATACAGAACTGAAACTGTTGCTATTATTCTACGCTTGGGGATCCTCTCTACAATGCTGTTATCATGCTTTCTTCAATGAATATCATGTTATGCTGTTTGATTTCCACCTGTTGACCACTGATTGACTTGATAGTTATTGGAACAATCTCGACGAGCAGCAGTGTCATCGTTTTGAACTGTTATCACTCATAATTCTCATTCATTCGTAGATATCATCCATTCATTTACTAACGGCTCGTTTATACTTTATTTTCTAGACCAGGGTGTTTACTTATCCTTATTTTATAATAGAATAATTCATTTTATTTTAATTGTAAAATAGTTTTTTTCATCTAGGATTATAACAACCAATTACTTTAATCAGCCCCATATTCAACCATTTTCCATTATTCTGAAGCGATTCTGCAAGCAATTCATGGTTAATTTATTCATTTTATTGCCAATTAATTCATTGATTGTTATTACCAATAATTATTGTAGAGTAGGGAAATGGATGAACTTATTATTGGACAGACAAACAAAAAAAACCCTAAATTGACTTTCCGGTGTTTTTCGTACAGAAAGGCTGTAGTTAATTCAAAAGGTGAAATACAATGGCGCTGTCTATCGAAAACGTGTAGGGCAACTCTCAAGACAGACAAAGAAATTAAAAATATATTAGAAATGAAATTGTCTGGTTCTCATAACCATTCTCCTCCTGTAGATGGAATAGATAAATCTGCTAACAATTCTGTTAGTGGGGATTCTGTTCATAATACCACTGATCTATCGCTGGATATACCAGCTATTCCACGCTGCAACAGCCAAATCCTGCCTGCGGCGTCAACACCTCATAATAATAGTAGCATAATACTATCAAATAATACTACAGATAATATTTCACTTCACAATAACTCCATAAAAGATTATTGTTTATTTAATGAAAATATCTCTCTGAGAAATGAAATTAAAAAATTGAGAAGAGAATGGGAGGCAGCAGTCGACAGATCTATTGAGAATGAATTGAAGTTGATGAATCTTCCTGAAAAATCGTTAGTAGATTGTGGAACTCAGACTGAGTGTGAAAGTGAGATCGTGAAATCGGTGGCAGAATGTGCAACTCAAACAGAGTCTGTGAGTGATATCTCTGGTGATTTGTGCTTCTCGGGAGATGTCCTACGGGAGGATTCGGTGAAAATGTTACAGGACCTGCATTACAGATCTCTGGCTCAGATGAATCTTAATAACGAGAAAATGGAAATGGACATTTTAGAACTTCAAGATGATCTAAAAAAATGCAATCTGCAAGTATTAGAAGCAGAGAAATTGAATGACTCTCTACAGAAGACAGTGGACGAATTGAATCAACAGATTTCACATTTAAAAGCTTACTGGAATGAATCGAGTACACAGACTTCCCCTATTGATTTTCCTAATGTAGAGAAGAAAGAGGTCAATTTTGATTCCGGAGTTGAGAGGCGGATGGTAAACTCAAAAAAAGATATCCTCATCTGGGCTGATAGTCACGGCAAGGGTCTAAGAAATATGTTGAGTGAAAAACTACCGACGCAGTTCACTTGCAGTGCATATATAGCTCCAGGAGCATCATTTGAAGTACTTGCTATAAAAATGTTGGATGCAAATAATAATAGTCTAGCTAGAAGTGACTGGAATATCCTGATTGCTGGAACGAATAGTATTACCAATGATTTTACTGAGAGGAATTTGAGGGAGTATGCTGAGTGCCTGGTTGACACAGTGGAGGGATTCTCAAACCAGAACCTTATCATAGCAACTATCCCCTATCGGTATGATTTGCATGCTCATGATTCCATTAATATAATGATTTCAAAATTGAATAGAGTGATTCGAAGGTTGCCATATTTTTATAAGGTCAAAGTAATGGATTTATGGATGTTTGAACCTCACAAACATACTAGGCATGGCTTACATCTGAATAGGAAGGGAAAGGGAGCTGTGTATGCAGTTTGCTGAGTGATATTATTGTTGGTACCGGTAATAGCAGGAGAGATTGTGAGTCACTGTCTGCAGAGGATGAAGGACTTGTAAATGAAATACCAGTTGTTATATCAGCTGAGAGGAGAGGTTTTTTAGGCATGGTCGACCGATTGCTTTTGGAGCGGAGGTGATAGGAGATGATTATGAAAAGAATTATAGATGGCTGGAGTATGTCCATATAGAACCACCGAGTGAAGGCAGTCCTTATAGTCGCGATATAAACTGTTTAAGCTACAGCAAAGTAAATTCACATAAAGAGCAACCTAAGGATTTGCTGATTCTCAATCTTAATGTAAGGAGCCTGGTTTCAAAGGTGGAAGAGTTTGAGTTGGCACTGTCAGGAAATTCTTTAAATCCTTATTTTATTACATTGACGGAAAATTGGATTTCAAATGATAATTTGTCTATATTGAATAAGTTGGAGAATTATGAACTGGCATCCTACTATTTGAGAAAGAATGGAAGAGGTGGTGGTGTATGTATTCTTGTTAGGAGGGGTACCAGCAATTTTGATAGTGTGAAGGGAATAAATAGACTGTCTCAGGATTTCCATTTTGAGTGTACAGCTATGAGAATTGAGTTGAGTATAGGAGGGAGATCGGTGTCATGCCTAGTAGTGGCGGTCTACAGGAGCCCAAATAGTGATTTCGATTCATTTTTAGTTGCCTTAAGAAAACTATTTCAGATTCTTGGGAAGCTTGACAAAAGTATTCAAATTTTTATTAGTGGAGACTTTAATGTCAACATACTGTCTGCTGATAAGAGGTGTCGTGATCTGGTTGGCCTTATGGAATCAAATAACTTCCATCCTTTTTTCATGGAACCAACTAGAACATCCGGAAACTCAAGTACCTGCATTGATAACATTTTTTCAAATGTACAGTCACATTTATTCAGCACAGCTATTTTGGAGCTTGGTTTGTCTGATCATAGCGCATTGTGTCTTTACAGCAATAAACATATCAAGCACTCAATTGTCATCATAAGAAGTAGATTGACCAACAGCAAGACAAGAATCAGTACGTTTAAGGAATTGTTAAGACACGAAGACTGGAGTCCTTGTCTGATGAAGAGGAACAGTGATGATGCTTACAACAGTTTTTTCTCAATTATCAACAGACATTTTTCAACTTGTTTTCCTGTTAAAACTTTCAAATCAAAAGTCAACACTTCTCGGAAAGGTTGGATGACTCAAGGGCTTATTGTTTCTTCAAGGACTATTCAGGGGCTATACTCTGAGTCAAGATGGAATGATGATCCCAATTTCAAGCTTTACTTAAAAACCTACAAAATCATTTATAAAAAGACTGTAATGGCAGCTAAAAGACTATATAATCAGACTTTCATCGTGACAGCAACAAACAAAACAAAAGCAGCATGGACAATTGTTGGAAAGGAATTAGGTTTGAAATCTTGTGCAACCAACAATATCAAGATTCGGATTGATGGAGGGGTCTCTGATAACAAGAAAAATATCGCCAACTATTTCAATAAATTCTTCTCTTCTCATGCCAATGAAACAAATCCAACTATTAATGCTCCCAAGGCAATGAGATTCTTGAACAATGTTGGTGCTCCAAATGAAAATTTAATCTTCCAGGAGGTTACAGAAACGGAAATTCTCAAAATCATAAATAAACTTAAAAATAAAAGCTCCTCTGGTTGGGATGAGATACCGATGAGGCTGGTTAAGGAAGTTAGCCAATGTGTGGCAAGGCCACTTGCACACATTATCAATGTTGTCCTTCAAATGGGCATCTTTCCGGAAAAGCTTAAATATGCCCTCATTATTCCAATATTTAAAAAAGGAGATTCAGAGGATGTAAGGAATTTCAGACCTGTAGCAGTGTTATCTTCCTTCTCCAAGATTGTTGAGAAGGTGATATTTGAGCAGATAACAGCCTATTTGCAAAGACAGCAGATTCTTGTCAACCAACAATTTGGATTTAGAGCTGGAAAGTCAACCAAGATGGCAATTTTTGAGTTGGTAAAGGATGTGATGTTGGCTTTGGATGGTTCACACAATCCTACAGGTATTTTTTGTGACTTATCACGAGCTTTTGATAGTGTTAACCATGACCTTCTATTGAACAAACTTTGGCAATATGGTTTCAGAGGAGTCTCACATAAACTTATTTCATCATATCTTGAGGGCAGACAGCAGAAGGTACTTTTGAGAGATCAGCTTTCAGTGTATTCAGATTGGTCAAGGGTTACACTGGGTGTGCCACAGGGCTCAGTTCTAGGCCCCATACTGTTCCTCCTGTATATCAATGATCTTCCAGCTAGTGTTGACTCGAGGATGATACTTTTTGCTGATGATGCAACAGCGGTAGTGGAGCCAGAATTAGGACAAACGGTGAGAGAGGCAATCTTGAAGGCTTCAGAACCTTTAACAGCATGGTTTCAGTCAAATGGGTTGAAGATGCATCTGGAAAAGACCAACATAGTGAATTTTCATGCCTCTCATCTTGCACAAATGGAAGAGCAGACAGAGACGCAATCTGCCTTTGGGAAGTCTGTTGAGGAGGTACAATTCCTTGGAGTGAGGATCCAGAGCTCTTTGAGATGGGCTTCAGAGGTAGACCTATTGGAGAAGAAGCTGAATAAAGCATTGTTTGCATTGAGAGTGATTCGAGGGTCATCAGACATTCCAGCAGCCCTGAGTGTATACCATGCATATTTTATTTCTGTGGTTAGGTACAGCATAATGCTATGGGGAAGTTACCAGACTCTATTGGATCGAATCTTCTTGAGGCAAAAAGAGGCTGTTAGAATAATATATGGATTGGGATTTAGAGAGAGTTGCAAACCGCATTTCGTAAGAAATAATCTTCTGACGGTACCAGCAATTTATATACAGGAGCTGGTGACTTATATCAGGAAAAATAGAATTAATATTGAGGAACCCAGACACACGCATTCGTATTCAAGAAGAAGTAATGAAAATGATTTCCAGCTACCGAGAATTAGATTAGACCTGGTAGGAAGAGGCCCTTGGTATAGGGGTATGAAAATGTTCAATTTGCTTCCATCTTACTTGAAGGATGACACTACTAATGGATGTTTTTTAAATAGATTGAAGTATTATCTTGTCAATAGCTGCCCATACAAGGTTGAAGAACTATTCCAACCATAGATCTCTCGTTTTTTATGCCTAACTGTTTTTTGACTCAAGTAACTTTCATTCTATTATGAAACTTTTCATAGTTTTTGACGTGTTCCTATGTGTTATGATTGTAATGTTTGTAATTGTTTTATTGTATTCGTATTATTGACATGTCATGGCTTGATAAATATTGTATTTATGCAAACAAATGTGACGAATAAAGATCTTATCTTATCTTAACTAACAATAGCACGATCAAACTCAGACTGACTCAATAACAGTAGGATATCTGGAAAAACTAGAATTCTCATGAATTCAATGTTATAAATTGTTATTGAAAAGGAGAAAGATAATTCTCTTGCACAGACTAGAGGCTTGGCGATAGCAGTTAGCCAGTTGAGATAATGTTTATCTTATCTGTACAGCACAGCACAAACAACTTTTCGATCCAACGTAGAATTAATTCTAATTGAAATAATAATTATTTCATTCCAATTTATAGTAAGTCCTCCGACTTTATTTTCAAGTGGAATATTAGAAAATTTAAATCATAATCTGAAGCTAATAACCCCCGATTGTAGTACATCTCGACTCACAATCAAACGCAATTTATTCATTCCACATGAATAATTAATTGCAACGTAATTCACTTTTATCCCACAGTATAATAACGTATGTTAATTAACTGCGCCGTAACACTTTACACGGATTAAAGCAATTACCATCAGCTTCGTTAAATGATTTCAATTATTATTATAACCATTACCTCATGGTTAAAATATTATTCGGATCAAACTGATCTACAATATTTTCTAATATTCTCTATCCACTCATTTCGCCATCAACTATTTATGGCAATTAGAAAACAAGCTACTGCAAGTTTTGTTCGTTAACCTGTACTTGGTTACAACAATATCGGTAATATACCAATCAAGAAAATTTAGTCTAGTTGGAATCGACTTTGGCTGTTATTAACTAGTCATAGACTGTAGAAAATTTTCCTGATTACCCATGCTTGGTCACATCATAATATTGTAAATAAATTTCAAACTGAAATTATTGGGATTGCCTTCAGATCAAAGAAACGCATTAATTTGTCAATAATAATTTTTTTCCATTTAATTCAGCCAGTGCTTTATGACTGATTTATTAATTAAACTGTAATAGTTGAGTTGTCATTTAGTTTAAATAAAATCCTATTTTATAGGAAAAATAAAACGGAATATGCTTTTTCCTTTCAATATACTATTGACAAATTTCTTTCAACAACAATAAATTATGTCAGTCTATTAATATTTTCATTATTTTCGGAATCGTGCTAATGCTATCTTCAAAATTCGGCTAATAGATTCATGCTAATAATTCTGAATTAATTTTCTTCAATTTCTATGCAATTTTGTCTTTGACAACAAAATTTAATTTCCTCATTTTAAATGGGATAATTTATTAATCAAAAATAGCTCTAAAGCTGTGATATGATTGAACTCTTATGATATTCACCCCTTCTCGCCTCTTACCTCCTTATTGGCGGCGCGTGACACCTCTCTGGTATCCCATCCTCCGGATAGGCAGCGACCCTCTATGGACTCGCTCGGCCTCCTGCTGTCCATCCGCTCGAATTCCGTCCACCTTTTCCGCAACTGCTCCATCACCATCCTCTTCCTCATCTTCGGGCAGGTGTGGCTGGAGCTTGGTGCCCTTCTCGTGCACAGTAAACCTCTTACCGGCACTCAACATTTCCTCGACCTCATATGGGCCAGAAAATTCCGGCGCTAACTTCGCGGCAAGCTGATTAGCACCCGAGGACAGGTGACACTCCTTCCTGTAGACTAGCTGTCCAGAGTTCACCTTCATCGTCCTCTTTTTCCAATTATAATACCGGTTGGCATTATAATTCTTGTCTCCAACATCCGAAACTACTTTGAGTGTAGTTTCCAGCACCGGCAGTCTTCTAGACTGCACTGCTTGACGATTATCTCCAGCTCCTTGCTGAAAATTATCCTCCTTCTTCCGCCTCCGGTACCGCTTTTCCGGACAGCTGAACCTCCAGTGCCCAGCTCGTTTACAGTGCCAGCAAATGAACTTTCCACGGGCTGGAGAAATTTTCTGAGAAAGAAATTCCTCTTTTCTAGTCTTCCACACGGCTCCTACGTGTTTCTGGACTTGAGGAAATTTCTTCTTCTCCTGCTTCTTCACAGGAATAATTCCAGGTGGCTTCCTTGACCTCCATATGTCAGGCTGGGTTTTAACAGTAGCCAGCCTCGAGTTGATAGCTCCTTTTCCCACTTTTGGAGTTGAAATATCGTCTCCAGTGTGCTTTTTGACGAGACAAGGATCCCATTCCACTGACCGGGAATAGGGGTCTATTTTCACCCGGTGCTCACGAAGAAACTCCATACCGAGCAGAATATCTGGAGAAAGCCCATCCATTATTGTGAGTGTTGTTGATAGGGATATTCTGCCGATTTTCAGGTTGATTATAACACCACCTCGCAGACGTGCAGCCGCTCCATTAGCCATAGCAGCGCCGCGCTGCACAGGCTCTCGTTCCACTGCTTCCAAACTATTAAAAGCTTTAGAGCTAATATAGTTGGACTCTGCTCCGGTGTCGAGAAGAGCACTATACTGTCTGTCTCCTATTTCCACCGTAGTGAAGAGACGGCTGTCATCCTGGAGCTCCAGCTCTAGCTGGATTTGAAGTCTTGTTTTAACCACAGCTGTTTTATCAGAAGTCTTCTTCTGCTCTCTCTCACAGGAACAATTTAGTCGTGACTTCCCGCACTTTGAGCAGAGTGAAACCTCCGGACACTCTGATCTCCAGTGTCCCACCTTCTTGCACTGCCAACACAAGGGTCCTTCTGTAGGCTGTTCACTCCGGCGCTGTGTAGTAGTCGTCTCCTGTCGAGGCTTGTTCTGCTTCCTCACCTCCTCCTGCTTCACAGCTCGTTGTCTCTGTTGAGCACTCTTCTCCTCGAATTTAATTCGTTCATATTGCCTCGCTAAGTGTAGCAAGTCGTCGGTGGTGTACACTTCAGCCTCCCTGATGTAGAGCTTGTAGCGTGGTAAAAGATTTTTGTACAATCTCTGTACCTGGCTACTCTCTGAAAAACCACCTCTTCTCCTCATCAGCGTTAGCAGCTCCTCAACATAGTCGTCTATGAGCTCGCCTTCTTTCTGCCGCCTGTCGAGAATTTCATTCTCAAGATCCTCCACATAAGTAGGTGGATAGTAACGAGACCGAAAGTCTCTCAGGAAATCGTCCCAGTGTCTCCACTGTTCTCTCCTATTCCTCATCCATAAGGAACATTTCCCCGCTAACATTTCAGGTAGCGCTGGAAATAACTGTCTGCCAGACAAGCCATATGCTTGTTGCAGCTCCTCGAGCCGCTCCATAAAACTTGGAGCATCTCCACTCCCATCATATGAGAGCCGCCACCCTCGAACCTTGTCACACACGGCACCCGGGTCCATACAGGATGTAGCAGGCACCGCTGGTCTGGTAGGTGACCCCAACACATGCCTAGGCATGTTATCATGCCTCTCCGGCATCTCCGGCCTCACCAGTGCAGGCTCTGCCTCCTCGCTAACTGGTGCTGGCCTTCGCGCTCCTCGACGAAGCACCTCCTCCCCATTATCCAAAACGGGGAGCATCGCAACAATCCGCCGTCGTTGCTCCAGTAGAGCCCTCCTCAGGCTCGTACTTGTGCTATCTGTCAGCACTGAGTCGAGTAGTAGATCAATCAAGCCCTGATCGTGCACTCTGTACACCCAGGAGTTGCTGGAGTCGCCATCAAACTCTGGAGACGTCTCCTTGGGTATTTCTTCCAGTCTGGAACATGCAGTGGCCTCCGCGACTGGTGGCCACAGCGCTGCAGCTCCTTCCTCTTCCTGACCTGTGCTAGCTCCGCCACCGATCCTGTTTAGACCGGCGGCCTCCACCATTGTCCTCCGGTGGTTTTCGACAACAGCTCTCCTGAGCTCTGCCATTGTTCCAGTTGTAGGTAGCCCTGCAGCGGCCGAGAATTTCACTGCTTCATCCCGGTGAAGCCTGTAGATCCAGGCCACTCTTGGATCACTGCTGTTGTCTCCTGTATCCTCCTTGTCGCCTTCCTCGCCTCTGCAATTATTCTCCTCTCTAGCACTCATCACTGTTCTTCTCCTCCTACCTTTAGCCCCACGTTCGTGTGCCAATCTTCTGAGTAGATTTTTGCCCACACCTTCCTCTACTAGAGTTCCCAGTGTCGCTCTGGGCCGGCTAAACTCAGTCGGCGACTGGGGTGGGCCGCAGCAGGGGACGGGAGTCTTGGTGGGGCGTCCGTCAACCACCCTCGTTCGAGTCGGGGGTTGAAACAGGGTCTTGAGTGCTTTAGAGAAATGTTTCCCTCTTTTAGGAAAGAGGGTCCGTGCTTTCGCACTGCCAAACAGGGTTGGTCGTGGAATGAAGGGAGTAGAAACGTTGCGGTGTCTGCAGTGGAAAAGATCTTTGTGTCGGGACTAAGTCCTAGTCCTCGGGCACCGGGTGTCTTCCCGGGGTCCGGATTAATCTCGGAGCTCTAGCAAAGGCTTTCCTTAGCCTTTCTAGAAGTCCTCTTTCAATTCCGTATGGAATCAGTAAGTTGCGGCGGCTCGCGCTCTGGACTTTCCTAAGTCCTAATCGTCGGGCACCAGGTGTCCTCCTGGGGTCCGGATCGGTCGCGGAGCTCTCGCAAAGGCTTTCCCTAGCCTTAGTTGAGGTCCTCTTTCGATTCGGAATGGAATCGACTAGTTGCGGGGGCCCGTTCGCTGGACTTCACTCGCAGACGCGGAGTCTAAGTCCTCGAGCACCGGGTGTTCTCCTGGGGTCTGGATCGGTCGCGGAGCTCTCGCAAAGGCCTTCCCTAGCCTTTCTAGAGGTCCTCTTTCGATTCCGTATGGAATCGACACGTTGCGGGGGCCTGTTCACTGGACTTCTCTCGCAGACGCGAAGTCTAAGTCCTCGAGCACCGGGTGTTCTCCTT